>NC_136496.1:127238648-127411148 GCF_053919585.1 Euprymna scolopes | reverse complement strand
TTGGAATTTTCATTCTTTATCATTGGCAAAAATCGGTTAGGCAAAATCCAAAAATCCATTTGTCAGCTTAAATGCTATTAAAGTTTAACATCTAAAATCCGGCTGATTTAATTTTATATATTAGATATATCAATTTTCAGAAATCCAAGGGGTTTGTGGCATCCAGAATACGCGGAATTTATGTTGGAAAGCTGTCCAGGAAAACCATACGGAAGCCAATGCTCTGACTTTAATTATCTGGAAGAAAGTATGCGTTTCAGGTGAGAATTTTTATCTTTTCAATAAACAAGTTATATATATATATATATATATATATATATATATATATATATATATATATATATATATATATATATATATAACTTATAATGTATATTATTATATAACAATAACTTTGTGTGCGTGTGTGTGCATTCCTTATGGACTCGAAAACGACTGCGCCGATTTTTATGAAATTTCATACCAAGGTAGCTTATGTGCCTGTCAGTGTTCTTAGATAAGTTTTGCATCAGAATATATTCGATAAGTATCGATAATCAATAATTGAAATAATTCGATAAAAGAAGGAACAAATGATTTGGCCAAAGTTAACACCGTATACAGCCTAACATCATATATTTGAGAAGTTTTTTTAACCTTAAGTGGAAAGACCCAACACACAAAATCAATAGTAGGTTCTTTGATGTGACAGGGGCTCATTCGAAATGAATGTTTCTGTTCAAAGCACAACTGCCTCTTGGTTGAAACTCCATGGAATAAGGAAAAAACTGCAGCCTTTTTCACACAGAATGTTGTTAGCCTTTCTCTACTGTATAGATATGTTCATGGAAGTTGCTTGACTGAGCACCAATCCCCTGCAAAACACTCACAACAAAACTCATTTGCCTACAACCACAGCAAAAGACTTTCTTTTCTCTCTCCCCATACCAAAAACAAAATGAACTTCCATGAACAAAGTTTTTTTCCTAGAGTATATCATCTCTAGAACAAAATATCACGATTCAACATAGTTGTCTTCAAGTCTAATTTAAACAAATACTTGATGAACCATCTTCCTGGATAATCAAATCTTCTGTCTGTTCTACAGTTGCTTTTGATCCTTGCATGGTAGCGCTCATTGGCCAACCGACAATCTCTTAAACTTTATTTTTGATTGGCACTCGGCCCTTGGTAAGCGATGACCCATTCTTTTCAAAAATTACCTCTCTACTTCACATCCAATCTCTAATAATTTCAAATGCATTCAATTTGTTCCAAACAAAGTTGTTTTACAAAAACATAAAAATGAAGTAAATTATTTTTTCTTCTTGTAGACGCGAACAAGCTAAGCAACTGTTGTCTCCAAACGAAGCACTTAGCACGTTCACAAGTTTCCCCAGGTAAGAAAAATGACTACGTCCTTACAATTATCCCATCAAGTCTAATTTTTAAACATATTTTAATCAGGAATTCAGGATTTGAAGCAGGAGTAAAAATAGATCCTTATTGATTCTTAAAAAGCGCCAAGAGTTTCTTATATAATTATAAACTTACTGAAATTTTCCTCAATTAGTGTTAGGATTCTTTCGCTCGACTCTTGTAAAAGAATCATTTAAGGATTTCGCTTTCATTTTTATGCAACCATAACTATCATGAGGATCTTCGTTATTTTCGTCAAAATTGGAAATATTTTCAAATTTTCACCAGCTATGGTCAAATAGCTTTACTGCCTTGTGGATGACTTGGGAAAAACAAATGTTAAGCGAGTAAACCCCGACAAAAAATCTGGTTTAGAGTCTCGATAGTTGGATGGTGAAGCATTGCAACACGTTTCCGGCAACTTCTGCAGCTGCGCTGACTCTGATTGTATTGACTTGCCTTTCCGTGGAAATTTATATGGTAACTGGGCAAACCTAGCTCCCTTTATCACCTGCCTAGGCTTGCATCCAGAGAGTCAATTCCAACTTCGAAATGTATAGCCACAGCAGATGTGCAGTGCACCAGACTAGACACAGAATTCCATTGAATTATTGGACAGGAAGTTGCCATAAAAAAGTGTTATAATAAATAGAAATATAATTAGTCATGTTTATCGATTTTTATTAGATTTTTAAAAATGATGTCTGCCATCTGTTAACATTGTGATCGACATTTGAAAAAAAAAAAAACTGAAGCAGAAATAAATAGACATCCTTATTGATTCTTCAAAAACTGCTCGTTGTTTCTCAAAGAATTGAAAAACTATTATGTATTTAGTGAAATTTATTTCAATTATTGTCACATTCATTTTCCCAATCCAATCAATATTAAGTATGCATCTTTGGACCTACTCTAAAAATTGAATAAAATGTAAAAAGAAAGAATAAAAAGTTCAATACGAAGGTATGGATTAGGCATAAAAACAAATTAGGTTCTTCATTCTAAGAATAACGAAATACTAAGGTCTTCTGTATAACATGACCCCCCTCCCAAAAAAAAACTGGAAACTTAGGCAGATTTCTATTATTCCAGTAATTATACGAAGAACTTGACTCAGTATAAATATACCAAAGTGTATCTATTTAAAACTGTCATAAACCGAGTTTGTTAAAAAGCAAATAATTTAAAAAATTTATTTTAATTAAAAATTTTACTTAACAGACGAGTTCAAAATGCTCACAATTTATTTTTAACACGTTACCATTTTATTTGAGTTACATTTTAATCTGCGTTACCATTTTATCTGCGTTATTATTTTATTTGCGTTATTATTTTATCTGCGGGTACCATTTTATCTGCATTACCATTTTATCTACGTTATTATTTTATTTGCGTTACCATTTTATCTGCGTTATTATTTTATCTGCGTTACTATTTTATCTGCGTTATTATTTTATCTGCGTTATTATTTTATCTGCATTATTATTTTATTTGCGTTATTATTTTATCTGCATTACCGTTTTATCTGCGTTATTATCTTATTTGCGTTACTGTTTTCTCTGCGTTACCATTTTATCTGCCTTACCACTTTATCTGCGTTATTATTTTATCTGCAGTTACCAGTTTATCTGCGTTATTATTTTATCTGCGTTATTATTTTATTTGCGTTATTATTTTATCTATGTAACCATTTTATCTGCGTTATTATTTTATTTGCGTTAACATTTTATCTGCGTTATTATTTTATCTGCGTTATTATTTTATTTGCGTTATTATTTTATCTGCATTATTATTTTATCTGCGTTATTATTTTATCTGCATTATCATTTTATCTGCGTTATTATTTTATCTGCATTATCATTTTATCTGCGTTATTATTTTATCTGCATTATCATTTTATCTGCGTTATTATTTTATCTGCATTATTATTTTATCTGCATTATTATTTTATCTGCATTATCATTTTATCTGCGTTATTATTTTATCTGCATTATTATTTTATCTGCGTTATTATTTTATCTGCATTATCATTTTATCTGCGTTATTATTTTATCTGCATTATCATTTTATCTGCGTTATTATTTTATCTGCGTTATTATTTTATCTGCGTTATTATTTTATCTGCATTATCATTTTATCTGCGTTATTATTTTATCTGCATTATTATTTTATCTGCGTTATTATTTTATCTGCGTTAATATTTTATCTATGTAACCATTTTATCTGCATTATTATTTTATCTGCATTACCATTTTATCTGCGTTATTATTTTATCTGCGTTATTATTTTATCTGCGTTATTATTTTATCTGCGTTATTATTTTATCTGCATTACCATTTTATCTGCGTTATTATTTTATCTGCATTATAATTTTATCTGCGTTATTATTTTATCTACATTATACTTTTATCTGCGTTAATATTTTATCTATGTAACCATTTTATCTGCGTTATTATTTTATTTGCGTTAACATTTTATCTGCGTTATTATTTTATCTGCATTATTATTTTATCTGCGTTATTATTTTATCTGCGTTATTATTTTATCTGCATTATTATTTTATCTGCATTATTATTTTATCTGCATTATTATTTTATCTGTGTTATTATTTTATCTGCGTTATCATTTTATCTGCATTATTATTTTATCTGCGTTATTATTTTATCTGCGTTATTATTTTATCTGCATTATTATTTTATCTGCGTTATTATTTTTTCTGCGTTATTATTTTATCTGCATTACCATTTTATCTGCGTTATTATTTTATCTGCATTATTATTTTATCTGCGTTATTATTTTATCTGCATTATTATTTTATCTGCGTTATTATTTTATCTGCATTACCATTTTATCTGCGTTATTATTTTATCTGCGTTATTATTTTATCTGCGTTATTATTTTATCTGCATTATTATTTTATCTGCGTTATTATTTTATCTGCATTATCATTTTATCTGCGTTATTATTTTATCTGCATTATTATTTTATCTGCATTATTATTTTATCTGCGTTATTATTTTATCTGCGTTATTATTTTATCTGCATTATTATTTTATCTGCGTTATTATTTTATCTGCATTATTATTTTATCTGCATTATTATTTTATCTGCATTATTATTTTATCTGCGTTATTATTTTATCTGCATTACCATTTTTTCTGCGTTATTATTTTATCTGAATTATTATTTTATCTGCGTTATTATTTTATCTGCATTACCATTTTATCTGCGTTATTATTTTATCTGCGTTATTATTTTATCTGCATTATTATTTTATCTGCGTTATTATTTTATCTGCGTTATTATTTTATCTGCGTTATTATTTTATCTGCGTTATTATTTTATCTGCGTTATTATTTTATCTGCATTACCATTTTATCTGCGTTATTATTTTATCTGCATTACCATTTTATCTGCGTTATTATTTTATCTGCATTATTATTTTATCTGCGTTATTATTTTATCTGCATTACCATTTTATCTGCGTTATTATTTTATCTGCGTTATTATTTTATCTGCGTTATTATTTTATCTGCATTATTATTTTATCTGCGTTATTATTTTATCTGCGTTATTATTTTATCTGCGTTATTATTTTATCTGCGTTATTATTTTATCTGCGTTATTATTTTATCTGCGTTATTATTTTATCTGCATTATTATTTTATCTGCGTTATTATTTTATCTGCGTTATTATTTTATCTGCGTTATTATTTTATCTGCATTATTATTTTATCTGCGTTATTATTTTATCTGCATTACCATTTTATCTGCGTTATTATTTTATCTGCGTTATTATTTTATCTGCGTTATTATTTTATCTGCATTATTATTTTATCTGCGTTATTATTTTATCTGCGTTATTATTTTATCTGCGTTATTATTTTATCTGCATTATTATTTTATCTGCGTTATTATTTTATCTGCGTTATTAGTTTATCTGCGTTATTATTTTATCTGCGTTATTATTTTATCTGCGTTATTATTTTATCTGCGTTATTATTTTATCTGCGTTATTATTTTATCTGCGTTATTATTTTATCTGCATTACCATTTTATCTGCGTTATTATTTTATCTGCGTTATTATTTTATCTGCGTTATTATTTTATCTGCATTATTATTTTATCTGCGTTATTATTTTATCTGCGTTATTATTTTATCTGCATTATTATTTTATCTGCGTTATTATTTTATCTGCATTATTATTTTATCTGCGTTATTATTTTATCTGCGTTATTATTTTATCTGCGTTATTATTTTATCTGCGTTATTATTTTATCTGCGTTATTATTTTATCTGCGTTATTATTTTATCTGCGTTACCATTTTATCTGCGTTATTATTTTATCTGCATTATTATTTTATTTGCGTTATTATTTTATCTGCATTACCATTTTATCTGCGTTATTATTTTATCTGCATTATTATTTTATCTGCGTTATTATTTTATCTGCATTATAATTTTATCTGCGTTATTATTTTATCTGCATTATCATTTTATCTGCGTTAATATTTTATCTATGTAACCATTTTATCTGCGTTATTATTTTATTTGCGTTAACATTTTATCTGCGTTATTATTTTATCTGCATTATTATTTTATCTGCGTTATTATTTTATCTGCATTACCATTTTTTCTGCGTTATTATTTTATCTGCATTATTATTTTATCTGCGTTATTATTTTATCTGCATTACCATTTTATCTGCGTTATTATTTTATCTGCATTATTATTTTATCTGCGTTATTATTTTATCTGCATTATTATTTTATCTGCGTTATTATTTTATCTGCGTTATTATTTTATCTGCGTTATTATTTTATCTGCGTTATTATTTTATCTGCGTTATTATTTTATCTGCGTTATTATTTTATCTGCATTATTATTTTATCTGCGTTATTATTTTATCTGCATTACCATTTTATCTGCGTTATTATTTTATCTGCGTTATTATTTTATCTGCGTTATTATTTTATCTGCGTTATTATTTTATCTGCATTATTATTTTATCTGCGTTATTATTTTATCTGCATTATCATTTTATCTGCGTTATTATTTTATCTGCGTTATTATTTTATCTGCATTATTATTTTATCTGCGTTATTATTTTATCTGCATTATCATTTTATCTGCGTTATTATTTTATCTGCATTATTATTTTATCTGCGTTATTATTTTATCTGCGTTATTATTTTATCTGCGTTATTATTTTATCTGCATTATTATTTTATCTGCGTTATTATTTTATCTGCGTTATCATTTTATTTGCGTTAACATTTTATCTGCGTTATTATTTTATTTGCGTTACCATATTATCTGCATTATTATTTTATCTGCGTTATTTATTTGCGTTACCATTTTATCTGCATTATTATTTTATTTGCGTTACCATTTTATATGCGTTATTTTTTTATCTGCGTTATTATTTTATTTGCGTTACCATATTATCTGCATTATTATTTTATCTGCGTTATTATTTTATTTGCGTTACCATTTCATCTGCATTATTATTTTATTTGCGTTACCATTTTATCTGCGTTACCATTTCATCTGCGTTATTATTTTATCTGCGTTACCATTTTATCTGCGTTATTATTTTATCTGCGTTACCATTTTATCTGCGTTACCATTTTATCTGCGTTATTATTTTATCTGCGTTATTATTTTATCTATGTAACCATTTTATCTGCGTTATTATTTTATTAGCGTTAACATTTTATCTGACTAAATTTTTTTATCTGCGTTACCATTTTATCTGCGTTATTATTTTATCTGCGTTATTATTTTATCTGCATTATTATTTCATCTGCATTATTATTTCATCTGCGTTATTATTTCATCTGCGTTATTATTTCATCTGCGTTATTATTTCATCTGCGTTATTATTTTATCTGCGTTACCATTTTATCTGCGTTATTATTTTATCTGCGTTACCATTTTATCTGCGTTATTATTGTATTTGCGTTACAATTTTATCTGCGTGATTATTTTATTTGCGTTACCATTTTATCTGCGTTACCATTTTATCTGCGTTATTATGTTATCTGCGGTACCATTTTATCTGCATTATTATTTTATTTGCGTTACCATATTATCTGCGTTATTATTTTATTTGCGTTACCATTTCATCTGCGTTATTATTTTATCTGCGTTACCATTTTATCTGCGTTATTATTTTATCTGCATTACCATTTTTCTGCGTTATTATTTTATCTGGATTACCATTTTATCCGCGTTATTATTTTATCTGGGTTACCATTTTATCAGCGTTATTATTTTATTTGCGTTACAATTTTATCTGCATTATTATTTAATCTGCGTTATTATTTTATCTGCGTGATTATTTTATTTGCGTTACAATTTCATCTGCGTTACTAATTTATTTGTGTTATAATTTTATCTGCGTTATTATTTTATTTGCGTTACCATTTTATATGCGTTACCATTTTATCTGCATTATTATTTTATTTGCGTTACCATCTTATCTACGTTTCCATTTTATCTGCGTTATTATTTTATTTTTGTTACCACTTTATCTACGTTACCGTTTTATCTGCGTTACTATTTTATCTGCATTACCATTTTATCTGCATTATTATTCTATTTGCGTTACCATTTTATCTGCATTATCATTTAATCTGCGTTACTGTTCTGGTGGGACCCACTCATTTGCATACGTGGATAATATTACACATAAATAGCAAGACTCGGTTAGAGTGAGTGTGTGTTAACCAGAAGCCACCGAAGGCCAAGCCGAGAGCAGATATGTTCTCCAGCCAAGACTTTCTTACCTGACAACCATTATGTAAATATACTGTAAATATACTTTTTCTAATACACTTCTTATTGATCTACCTTTGTTTGTTGAGTCTTCAATTGTATTTCCTTATACGTTACTTGGTTTAACCTGCAAACATAACTGTTGGCGACGAAGATGAACGTCAAACATAACAGTTGGCGACGAAGATGAACGTCAAACATAACAGTTGGCGACGAAGATGAACGTCAAACATAACAGTTGGCGACGAAGATGAACGTCAAACATAACAGTTGGCGACGAGGATGAACGTCGTGAATATAACAGTTTGATGAAGAAATTGAAAGAACTCACTAAAAAAAACGAGTACAACGCAATGGTTGACCTTTCTAAGGAATACAAGTTTTGACGAACGAAATAGTCATAAAAACGGATTTCACGCTAAAGAGGTTCGATTCAAGCGGAAAAAATTAGTAATTCAGCGAACATTGGAAAGCGGTAAAATATTTTCCTCGCGGAAGTTCAACACTAAAAGAAAGAAACAGTTGTTTCCCAAGTTCCAAGAACAAAAACTGCATTCAGGTTAAAAAAAAAAAAAGTAACCTCGATTAATAGTATTTTATTTACTAAAATACTAGTCGGGGGGAAAAAAAGATAAACCAAAACCGCTAATTGCAGTCTAAAAAAAAAAAAAAAAAAAAAAAATCGAACCTGGCAAAAGCGACAATTTACGCCGTTTCTCTTGGAATCCATCTTGAGAAAAAAAAACTGTAAAAGTGAATTTTTGTTTTGTTGTAAAACAACAAACAGATTCGTATTACTGAATTACGAAGAGCAAACGTACAAGAAAGTAACGGGGAAAAAGTTCACCAGTGGATTCCCTAATTGCTGTTCTCCGTTAGCAAAACATCACCTAAAGACTTTTTAGTAAACCAAATTTTTTTTCTCTCTTCGGTATTAAAAAATACCACAGTTAAACTAAAATCAAGGAAAGAATTTTTTTTAAAACTGAAGTTGTCACTGGATAACGGATGTAAGACAGTAAAACGTCACGTAAGAAAAAAAACAAAAGAAAGAATTAAATGTAGTCCATACATTTTATTTTTTCAATTGTGACTCGAGTTGAAAAAAATTGTTTTTGTGAAAATAGTTGTACTTAAGTCCTGCTTGTTACTTATGAGGAAGTTCCTAAAACGGAAAAGTCAATCGTATTTGGTGGTTTCAGTAAAAACCTCAGTTTTTTTTTTATTTTGGGGTTGGATGAGCTTGACTCGCTAGCGAAGTGATAAAATATTATTCGAGCAGCGATATTATTATTTATTGAAAACAGGAACTCTGAACAATTTTTGTTGTAACACAAGCCATTTTATATTTTAGAATACACTAAAAAAAAAATGGAAGATTTAGCTAGCATGTTAATGCAATTTTTGCAGACGCAACAACAGGCACAAGCCGAGCGAGATGAACGAAGAGATGAGAAATTATTGAAATGGCAATTGGAACAAGAAGAAAGGCAGAAGAAATTACAATTTGAACATGAAGAAAGGCAAAATCAACGTTTTGCTAAAACACTGGAACTACTAAAGAATAATCGAGAAAATGTCGACAGTGCTAATTTCTCCCATAAAACTATTTTTAATAGTATGGACACATTTAATTATGTGCCGGAGGAAGAAAAGAATTTTGAAGCATACTATACAAGATACGAGGATGTCTTTCAACTGGACTGCAAAAGTTGGCCAAATAGCCAGAAAGTGAGCCTCTTACTCAGAAAGTTGGGTGTAGCAGAACACACTAATTCGTAGATTACATATTACCTAAAAAAAACTACGGAATTAGATTTCATGGAAGCTGTAAAATTACTAAAAGAATTATTCAATCCAAATATATCTCTTTTTCATAAGAGATGGTTGTGTATGAATTTAAGGAAGATGGACAACCAAGATTATTTGACATACGCATCAGTTGTCAATAAAAACTGTGATAATTTTAAGCTAGCGGAAATAACTTAGAAGATTTCAAATGCCTAATCTTCGCACAAGGGTTAGTTTCCACGAAAAAATGCAGAAATACGCAGACGGGTGTTGTTTAAGCTGGAATCTGAGCAAGATTTAACACTTCAAAAATTAGCAGAGGATTGTGAAAGGGCCATTACACTAAAAAAGATTTAAAAAAGATAGAAGAATCCGGAGAGGCATATGTAAGAAAGGTTAGAAAACCATACACACCAACCAAGAACTATACAAATAAAAGCAGTTAAAATGGAACGAGATATTCCAAGTATAATAATTATAATTATAGTAAAGACTATAATAAGTCTCTCCCTAGATATAACTGTAAGAGATGCGCAGAAAGCCATTGGGAATCAGATTGCCCTTATAAGAAGAAAAAATGCTACATTTGCAAGAAAGTCGGACACAAAAGCGATTGTTGCAGATATAAAGATTTCACCAGAAAGAGAGTACAGCAAACAAAATCAAATGAAAAATTAGACAAAAATCGGCGAAAATACATAAAAGTGGAAATATTTAAAACGCCAATAAAATTACAACTGGATTCAGGATCCGATATTTCTATAATAGACTTGAATACATGGAAAAGTTGGGTAAACCAACCATGATGAAAACAAGTAAATCAGCACGGACGGTAACTGGTGGTGAGATAAAATTTGAAGGAGAAGTTGAAGTTATCCTTCCGATAAAATAAAAAGGGATTACAAAGAAATTAAAAATGTTCGTATTGAAAAATAGCGAAAATCTGTTTGGAATAGATTTGATTGAGAAATTTGGACTGTGGGATAAGCCAATCAATACATTCTGTAAAAAAATAGAATGTACTACTCCATCAACAGGAAATATAAAAGAGGAATTAAAAAAAAATTATTCCCTGATGTATTCATGACTAAATTCGGTCGTTGCAATAAATTTAAGGCCTCGTTTGAACTTAAAGAAAACACCAGCCCAATTTTTAGAAAAAAAGCGAAACGTGCCGTTCGCTGGATTGGAAAAGATTAATAAAGAATTAGACAGATTGAAACAGACAGGAATACTATCAAAAATAGAACACAGCGACTGGGCAGCCCCCACCGTATACGTAAAGAAAAAGAATGATGAAATCAGAGTTTGCGCAGACTTTTCGGCAGGTCTAAACTCCATATTACAAGATTACCATTACCCTCTACCAAGCCCAGAGGAAATATTCACAAAGTTGAATGGTGGTAATCTCTTCTTCAAGATAAACTTGTGCGACGCGTATTTACAAATACCGGTCGAGGAGAATTGCTCAAAAATACTATGCATCAACACGCATAAGGGATTGTAAAAATACAACCGGTTGCCCTTTGGCATCAAAGTAGCGCCTGCCATCTTTCAACAGGCGATGGACACCATGCTAAGTGGTATTGAGTGCGCATGTGCATACCTGGACGACATTGTTATCAGGAGCAAATCCCTAGAAGAACATAAGGAGCATTTAAAACAAGTATTCACTCGAATACAAAAATTCGGGTTTAAAGTAAAAGAAAATAAATGCGACTTTTGTATGGGCGAAATTAAGTATCTTGGACATATAATAAATAAACATGGGCGACATCCAGACCCAGTAAAATCTGCGGCAATAAAAAACATGCCAGCACCTAATAACGTAACAACCTTGCAGAGTTTCTTAGGACTCGCAAATTATTACCAATCTTTTATTGAAGGGATGCATAATTTGCGAGCTCCCTTAAATGAGCTGCTAAAAAAGGACACACCTTGTAACTGGACGCAAGAATGTCAACCCGCTTTTGGTAAAATAAAGAGCGCACTAACATCTGGATTATTTCTAACTCACTATGACACAAAATTAAATATAGTCGTCGCTAGTGAGCCTAGTTCCTACGGCATAGGAGCATGCATTCAACATATCATGCCTAATGGATCTAGAAGGCCGATAGCTCACGCTTCGAGAACGCTGCTTCCAGTAGAGAAGGCGTATTCACAGATTGAAAAAGAAGCGTTGAGTATAATCTTTACAGTGACAAAGTTCCACCGATATTTATATGGTAGACATTTTATACTTGAAATCGACCATAAACCATTAGTCACAATCTACGGATCAGAAAAAGGATTGCCTGTATACACCGCAAATAGATTGCTGCGCTGGGGTACGATCCTACTGAATTACGATTTCCAGCTACAACATCTAGCATCGAAAAAGATTTTCCATGCGGATGGACTTTCAAGACTGATACCACAGAAACATAATTTGGAAGAATCAGTGATTGCAGCAATTCGAACAAATGTCGAAGTGAAAAATATGGTAGCAAACATCATTAAAGAACTACCGGTAACATTGTCGGACATTAAAAGAGAAGCCGATAAAGATGAATACATAGATGATATAAAAGAAAAAATTATAAATGACAAAAAGGTTCAGGAAATTTTTTCCATGTGTAGCGATGTGTTATTATACAGCGAGAGAGTAGTAATATCTAAAACGTTGCAGAAGAGGATTTTGAGAGACTTCCACACAGGACATCCGGGGATAAATCGGATGAAGTTTCTAATGAGAAGCTACGTATACTGGCGTAACATGGACATCGACATAGCTACAACAATAAATAGATGTAAAGGATGCCAGTTAGCGGCAAAATTCCCACCTATAGTACACAAACCTTGGCCGAAAACCGACCACCCATGGTCGAGAATCCACATGGACTTCGCTGGTCCAGTAGGAGAAAATTACTACTTAATTGTAGTAGATAGTTATACAAAATGGCCTGAGGTAATGCGTTGCAGGAATCCAACAACGAACAACTCAATAGGATTCCTACACGAGTTATTTGCACGATTTGGTGTACCAGACACACTGGTCACTGACAATGGAACTCAATTCACATCCACAGACTTTAAGGAATTTTGTGACACGTTCCAAGTAAAGCATATCACTACTCCTCCGTACCATCCAAGCTCGAACGGCCTCGCGGAGAGGTTCGTGGACACGTTAAAACGAGCGTTGAAAAAAACACCTCTTACTGGGAATGTGGAGTAGTGGATAAACGCATTGGTAATTGTACATACATGATTAAAGGTCCACAAAATATACATAAAAGGCACCTGAACCAAATAAAAAACGCCACATTCAAGATGGTGATTATACAACAGCAGTCGAAGAGGAGGAAACCATGGACATCATATACGAATCCTTTAATTTGGAACCGCCTCAATATGCACTCGAGCCCCGAAGATCAGGTAGAAGAAGAAAGTTTAATGAACCATTAATGTTAAATATCAAGAGAAAAAGATATTGAAATCTGTGTGACTTCAAATCTTGGGAGGAGGGTGTTGTGGTGGCACCCACTCATTTACATATGTGGATAATATTACACATAAATAGCAAGACTCGGTTAGAGTAAGTGTCTGTTAACCAGAAGCCATCGAAGGCCGAGCCAAGAGCAGATATGTTCTCCAGCCAAGACTCTCTTACCTGACAACCATTATGTAAATATACTGTGAATATACTTTTTCTAATACACTTCTCATTGATCTACCTTTGTTTGCTGAGTCTTCATTTGTATTGCCTTATACATTATTTGGTTCAACCTGCATACATAACAGTTGGCGACGAATATGAACGTCAAACATAACAGTTACCATTTTATCTGCGTTACTATTTTATGGACGTACTATTTCATATGCGTTATATTTTATTTGAGTTATCATTTTATCTGCATTACCATTTAATATGCGTTGCCATTTTATCTGCATTATTATTTTATCTGCGTTACCATTTTATCTGCGTCACCATTTTATCTGCGTTATTATTTTATTTGCGTTACCATCTTATCTGCATTACCATTTAAACTGCGTTATTATTTTATTTGCGAAACCATTTTATCTGCGTTACCATTTTATCTGCGTTATTATTTTATCTGTGTTACAATTTAATGTGCGTTACAATTTTATACGTGTTATTATTTTATTTGAGTTACCATTTTATCTGCGTTACCGTTTTACCTGCGTTACAATTTTATCTGCGTTACTATTTTATCTGCATTATTATTTTATTTGCGTTACCATTTTATCTACGTAACCATTTTATCTACGTTACAATATTATCTGCATTATTATTTTATCTGCATTACCATTTTATCTGCATTACCATTTTATCTGCGTTATTATTTTATGGACGTACTATTTCATATGCGTTATTATTTTATCTGCGTTAACATTTTATCTGCATTATTATTTTATTTGCGTTACCATTTTATCTGCGTTACCATTTTATCTGCGTTATTATTTTATATGCGTTACCATTTTATCTGCGTTATTATTTTATCAGCGTTGTAATTTTAATTGCGTTACCATTTTATTTGTGTTACCATTTTATCTCCGTTACCATTTTATCTGCGTTATTATTTCATTTATTTTACCATTTTATCTGCGTTATTATTTTATATGCGTTACCATTTTATCTGCGTTATTATTTTATATGCGTTGTAATTTTAATTGCGTTACCATTTTATTTGTGTTACCATTTTATCTCCGTTACCATTTTATCTGCGTTATTATTTCATTTATTTTACCATTTTATCTGCGTTATTATTTTATATGCGTTGTAATTTTAATTGCGTTACCATTTTATTTGTGTTACCATTTTATCTCCGTTACCATTTTATCTGCGTCATTATTTCATTTATTTTACCATTTTGTCTGCGTTATTATTTTATATGCTTACCATTTTATCTGCGTTATTATTTTATATGCGTTACAATTTTATCTGCGTTACAATTTTATCTGCATTACCATTTTATTTGCGTTACCATTTTATCTGCGTTACCATTTTATCTGCGTTATTATTTTATTTGTGTTACCATTTTATCTGCGTTACCATTTCATCTGCGTTATTATTTTATTTGCGTTACTATTTTATCTGCGTTACCTATTTATCTACGTTGTTATATTTGCGTTACCTTTTTATTTGTGTTACCATTTCATCTGCGTTATTTATTTGCGTTTCCATTTTATCTGCGTTACCATTTTGTCTGCGTTACCATTTTATTTGCGTTACCATGTTATCTGCGTTATTATTTTATTTGCGTTACCATTTAATTTGCATTACTATTTTATCTGCGTTACCATTTTATCTGTGTTACCATTTTATCTACGTTACCATTGTATCTGCGTTATTATTTTATCTGCATTGCCATTTCATCTGTGTTACCATTTTATTTGCGTTACCATTTTATCTACGTTACTGTTTTATCTGCGTTATTATTTTATCTGAGTTTCTATTTTATCTGCGTTATTATTTTCTCTGCGTTATTATTTTATCTATGTAACCATTTTATCTGCGTTATTATTTTATTGGCGTTACCATTTTATCTTCGTTACCATTTTATCTGCCTGACCATTCTGCAATAAAAAAGAAAACATGTGTACTGTGCATGTACATGTAGACATGTACTGGGCCATACATGTCTACATGTATGCCCCAGAGACCAAGAGACAGAGTTCCCAGTGGAAGTATCGTTGGCTTTCCTAGATCCAAGAAGGCCAGACAGAGCAAATCCATCCACAATCATTATCACTTTTTTCGACAGCACGGGCATGAGCTACATGCACTGAATAAACCGTCAACAAGGAATACTATGGAGTTTAGGAAGAAATTCCGTCGGGAGAGGCCAGCACTATTTAAATTAGGTCAGTGACATTTCCACGAGGACAATGCACCAATCCACACCTCCATCCTCATCACATATTATTTGACCAAGATTTGCATCAAGACATTTCCTTATCCTCCTTATAGTCCACATCTTGCTCCCTTTGTTTTTGGTTATCCTCTAAGCCCATGGTAAACCTTAGAGATCAAAGAGGCTGCGACGAGGGTAATTGATACGTTCACATGAGGACTTCCATAAGGCCTTCTAGAAGTTGTTGGAACTGCACAACAAGTGCATTGCAGCCGGGGGGGGTTACTTCGAAGGGCACTAGAGTTTCATGTGTGTACTATCAATAAAAGTAGTTATACGAAAAAATTCTGGAAACGTATTTTTAAGGCACGTCGTAAAAACTACAAAATATAATTGGAGTTAATGTTAAAAATCACAAAAGAAATCTGCATGTCAAGCGTTCCCCATCTTTTGCAGGGTTAATTCTTATCTACGTTGTCTTTGCAAGTTTTTAAGAGAAGACATTAAACTTAATGTTATTGTTATATACTTGTTGTATATAACAAGTATACATCATGTGTTTAATTGTGTCGTCTGCATGTTTGTATCACCGTCCGTATCTTTTCTAGAGTCTTGAGTGTATGTACATGTCAATAACGTCTAGTGTATAGTGTGTGTGTGTGTGTGTGTGTGTGTGTGTGTGTGTGTGTGTGTGTGTGTGAGATTATTTACACATATACATTACACATGAAAATACAAACCATTTTCTCCTCCGAAGACTCTGACAACCAAATTCGATTTTACACATATAACATTTATTCATGGTTGCGACTTCTTTTGTTCTTGAAATGCACACCGATTTTTTTGTTTTTTTATTTTTTTATTACATCCCGCAATCTTTTCATGACTGACTCCAACTCCCGAACAAACTAACTGCTCTCTACTCTAACTCTACGTGTATTTTTTTTTCTTTACAAAGGAGTCACAACTCATCAAGGCCCAGCGGCCTCTCGATCATAAGGGTTAATGAGTGTAAATGGGGCAATATCGTAGTAATCCTTAGAAGTGGAAATTTGGTCGATTGGATTACAGTAAACCCCCGGGATACGGTGGTCCTAGGATACGTTTTTTTTCAGGTTACACTGTGGAATACGATGTTTATCCGGTCCCTAGTTACGGTATTTGCCCTGCCTTACTGTATTATTTATAATGTTATTTGATTATAATGTTTATTATGTACTGTACTGTATTTTGTTACTAATTTTTCATGCCGTATCCTGAGGTCCTATTGTACTTAAGGGGACGGCTAATAAAGAACTTGTTCACGTTGAACTTGAAGATGACCATATTGTAGTCAACTGGGAAGCAGGGAAATGAAGAGAGTTTCACAGGCTTGCAGTTTTTTTTTTACGAAAGAAGCTTTGTTCATTTAGGCTTAGGAACATATAAAGAGTGAAGGAAATTATTGACAATGGTCTCAGCTAGACGAGTGTTTTTCATGAAAGTTTGGCAAGAGGGGACCATAGATTGGAGCTCAGACGAGCCCTTACCATGAAACTAACGATAAAGCAAAGATAGAATATAGTGTATATGGCAACCTCTTCCTTTATAACAACGCCATCAATTGCAACGTAGCACAAACGAATCAGTAACCTGATATTTATTATGCATTTACTCGTTATTTCGGAAAAGTAAAATTTCTAACTATATGCTTCTAAAATTCCATTTTATCAAGTTAAAATTCCTGATACATATTTTAGTTGGCATTTCAGTTTCACAAATTCCAAACCCTATCGAAATATCTCGTTAAAATCAACGTTATTCCTCTATTGCATTTTTAACATTCAAAACTTCTAGACTTTGAATAAAATAATCATAACAATAATCGCCTAGGTTACTTGGTGATGACCGGCAGTTCATAATATAACATAAGGGAGCACAGAATGAAATAAAATACAACCAAATACAATATACACATTTTATTTACATGCTGACAAATATAAAGCGTATTTATAACACAACGTTAAAAAGAATATAATTATAAGCTTTTTATTCAACACTCGTGGGGAAGATCTACCAATATGTTGGATTCGGAATATACGAGAAAGTTTCTTCATATTTCCAGCCACGTGGAATCTTGTTTAGTAAATCTCTATGAAGAATACAGCATATTGTTTATATCTAACATTTAAAGATTTTTTTTTCAGGATTGGCTGTTCTAATTTCACGTACCCCGTACATAAACCCGAACCTTATTCAGGAGAAGATTTCTCGCATTCACTTTTCTTTTCTGAGGCTGTCATCACATCAAGCCATCCACGATTCAAGTAAGTCAATGTGACGAAAACCCGAATTGTTAAACAAACCCGAGAAACATTTCATGTACAAGTTTGTTTGTTTGTTTGTTTTTTTCAATTCGTTCAATATTTTTTTTTTGCAATTCGTTAAATTTTTTTTTTTTTGAAATTTGTTAAATATTTTTTTTTTTTTTTGCAATTCGTCAAATATATATTTTTTGAATTCGTCAAATATATTTTTTTCAATTCGTCAAAAATAATTTTTTTCAATTCGTCAAATATATTGTTTTTTGCAATTCGTCAAATACAATTTTTATTGCAATTCGTCAATTTTTTTTTTTAATTCGTCAAATACAATTTTTTTATTGCAATTTGTCAAATACAATATTTTTGCAATTCGTCAAATATATATTTTTTGCAATTCGTCAAATATTTATTTTTTGGCAATTCGTCAAATATATTTTTTTGCAATTCGTCAAATATATTTTTTGCAATTCTTCAAATATTTTATTTTGCAATTCGTTAAATATATTTTTTTGCAATTCATCAAATATATTTTTTTAAATTCGTCAAATATATATTTTTTTAAATTCGTCAAATATTTTTTGGAAATTCAGCAAAGATATTTTTGGGCAATTCGTCAAATACAATATTTTTGCACTTCGCGAAATATATTTTTGCAGTTCATCAAATATATTTTTTTTCAATTTATCAAATATATGGTTTTTGCAATTCGTCAAATGCAATGTTTTTATTGCAATTCGTCAAATATTTTTTTTAATTCGTCAAATACAATTTTTATTGCAATTCGTCAAATACAATTTTTAATTGCAATTCGTCAAATACATTTTTTTGCAATTTGTCAAATATATATTTTTTGCAATTCGTCAAATATATTTCTTTTGTAATTCGTCAAATATAATTTTTTTTGCAATTCGTTAAATACATTTTTTTGAAATTCGTCAAATATATTTCTTTTGTGATTCATCAAATATAAGTTTTTTTTGCAATTCGTTTAAAATATTTTTTGCAATTCGTCAAATATATTTCTTTTGTGATTCATCAAATATAAGTTTTTTTTTGCAATTCGTTAAAAATATTTTTGCAATTTGTCAAATATATTTCTTTTGTAATTCGTCAAATATAAGTTTTTTGCAATTCGTCAAATACAATTTTTCTTTTCGTTAGTAACTTGTTTTCTGTCATCATCGTTTTTCGTTAGTTGCAGAAAATCTAAACATCTGCATTTGAACAATTCAGACTAGTTGGTAAGTTTTATTCTCCTGGGTTCTTCATTAGTCTGTAGCAATCACATATTTTTATATACTTTTCACCAAAACTTGGAAAATTCCATTAAATCCGTGGCGCGTTTTTCTGCGCAAGCCTAAAACTTATTATATTTACTAACGAAAAACAAAAACACTGTTTTATTTTTTTTAAACCAAAAATGTATTAATAAACACATTTCTAAAATTCGGTATTAATGCACTTGATAGTTTGTTGTCGAACCTGCTGCATTTAATTTGTCTTTCATTTTCGTGGCAACACCAGATCCAGGCTTATTTTAACTGTGATCCTGTTTATCCATCTTATTTATAAGAAACAACAGTGCACTGCCACGTATATTATGCATGTTAGATGTTTACAATAAAGAATATTGATCGGTATTCATTTTAAGAGAGTAAAACTACCTGTCTGTGAAACAAAATACAGCAGAGATGCTTTCCAGATAACTACAACATGGTCGTTTTCAAGTCGAATGTAAAAAAATTCTTGTCGAGTCGTCTTAATAAATAATCACATTATGTCTAGTTTCAACCATCGTTTCCAATCCTTAGAATGTTTGTCTAACTGGTCACCTGACAGTTATTAACTTTTATCCTCAAGTAGCCTTCAGGCTTTCATAAGTGATGACACATTAGTATTTAACAAAAAAAAACTTACCTTTTTCCCGATTCAAGTAACTAACCCGAGCTGCAAGGGTGACCTCTCCAGTGGCGTAGCAACTATTGTTGGGGCGGTCGTAAGATTGGCTCCCCACCCTGTTGGCCGTTGATAATCTGTTAACTTTCAATATATACCCAAACCAAAACATATAGTGCTCCAGCCTTAGTCGTTACCGTTATGCATACAAAGGAGCTTAAGTTGACTTATGCCTGTTTAAAAATTTTGATCCCTTAGCAGTAGTCCACAAAAAAATGTAATCATTTGACCTGCCTTGTGTCGCTATGCGACCTCACGCCTCAGAGGAGATGCAGTTTGAAAAAAAAAATGGAGACAGACAGAGGGATATAGTGATTTTTATATATAAGACTTACTTAAACTATGTTTTAAGTTCTTTATTTCAAAATACTTTGTACTATATCGAACCATTCGATCTCACGTAGTCAGCATGTTATTTTTACCAGCTTTTTAAGTTATGAAAAAGAAACTTTAAAAAGTTCCAATGAAAAGCTTATGCGGATTGATGGAAGATTAAATTTTTTTGTGTTGCAAATTTTTTGTTTTACCGTTCTTTTTTTTTTTTTTTTTAAACTAAACTGCACAATAGCCAACATTTTTTTTTTCATTGTCTTCAGTCAAAGGGTAGAAATAATTGAGTACTAGCAATCCGAAATATTTTTAATGAAACTGCCAACCGACCTTGCTACCTCAACTGTTCTACATTTATCTTTGTTACGTTTCAAAACTTTTGAAAATTTGTGCTACTTGAATTATTCAGATTATCCTTCTCATCCAATATAAGAATCCAGTAAAATCTTCATCTAAAAAAATTCCAAAGGAACCAAATATCACAAATTTATATGAATTTTAACTAATTTTTACAAACAAGATAAAAACATTTATAAATAAATTGAACGGACAGAAAATATTTTGCTTTAATATAACATTTTTAAATGAATGAATTTTTTTCTTAAGGAGTTTCTCCGAAAGTATTGCGGGAAGAAGGAAAGAGAAACCGGCAATCAATATCCCGAGTAAGTATTGATTTTGTTTATTTGATTGTATGTAATGATAATCACTTTTTATTTACACTAATTCCCTGCTAGCATGTAAAGATGGACATGGATTTGATGATGATGATGATGATGATGATGATGATGATGATGATGATGATGATGATTGTAGTAGTAGTAGTAGTAGTAGTAGTAGTAGTAGTAGTAGTAGTAGTAAGTGAAAAGATATTTGAAAAGAGAGAAGGGACTGGTATACCGTTAATATAGGTTTTATTAACTAACAAAGAATTCACTGCTGTGATTCTCGTACAGCATTATAATGGCAGAATAGCTTCTTCCCGCGAAGGGAAATAATCTCCTTTTTTTTTTACTTGGGAGTCATCGCTTATCAAGGCCCGAAGGCCACTCAAGGATAATGGTTAATGAATATAATGTGGTAGTGTAGTAATAGTTAATGGTGTGAATCGGGTAGAATTTGATTATTTATGGGGACGATTCAACAAGAACTTGTTTACATTGGATTTGAAGGCTACTATGTTGTATTCAACTGGGAAGCAGAACAGCAGAACAGTGTTTCACTGGCGGGCTGTTCTAGGAAATAAGCTTTGTTCATAGAATCTACGTTTAGATTAGGCACAGTTAGAAAGTGAGGTAAATCGTTTATAGTGGTTGTAGCTAGTCAAGTATTTTGGTGAAAGTTTGGCAAGGGGGTACCATACATTAGAGTTCAGTCGAGCATCTGAAAATAACGATAAAGCAGAGACAGGCTTGCAACGTCTCTTCTGTGGGAAAGAGATTGCAGGGAAGGTTTTGAAGTCGGTTTTAAACTCTATCAAGACTGAATAGGGTTCGCCGAGCAGCTTCTGCACAGATGTGGCAACAGTACTCTATTTTAAAGCGTATCTGGCTCTTATACAGATAGAGGATTGCATTGGCAGTGAGATATCTTCTGGACCAGTAAAGTGGTTCAACCATTTTCCAGCAATCTTGGCCACAGATTTGATGTATGCATTCCATTTCAGATCAGAAGTGAAGATCAGTCCCAGAAGCTTGTCAAGACATGGAGTTTCTTCAAGATGAGCGCGATTCATTTCAATTTGGGTGTGATGGGGGCCAGGGCGATTATGATGAAGGGAGAGAAGTTTGGTTTTTGATGCATTAAAATTAACCAGCCACATTTTTCCCCATTGCATGACATTCTCAAGATGAGAAGAGAGAAAATCAGAAAGATCTTAATCATTGCTAGTCTTTAAAGTGTCGCCATAGATTGTAGTGTCATTTGCATAAATGTCTATGAATGATCTAAGAATGTGATTTGGGAGATCATTAACGAAGATTAGGGAGAGAGTTGAGCCCAGGATGAACCTTGAGGGACACCATGAGTTTCTGATTTTTGCTCATCATAAGCCTATCAGAGAGAAAGGATTTAATAATTGAGATGACATTTCCAGCAATTCCATAGTTGGCGATCTTGTGAAGCAGACCTTTATGCTATACTCTATCAAAAGCCTTGAATATTTCAAGAGCTATTGCTCTAGAAACGGCGCCCTCGTTGAGAGATTCAAGATCCTGTGTGATATTACAGTTAGTACGTCAGCTATGGCATTTTATTACTGTTAGGGGTCTTTGGAAGAGATAATGCTAGAGGGGCAAGGGTAATTTGAAACTCTAACATGTTTGCCTTCAAATGTTATTATGAAACGGTTTTGAAGGGGATAATTAAGGGTTGGCTATCCAGCACCAAGTTATGAAATCCTGATATTTACCAGAGATTCTTCATACTCTCGATGATTTTCATACAGATTCGTGGAGATTTAGGTTCTTAATATTAATCTCTTGGGAGGTGTTAGTTTCTTCAGGGGTAGGCAAAGGATTCTTTTTCTCCTCATCGGCCACACCTTCATCAGTAGGTAGGTCTTTAGAGGCCTTGGGGCCTGCAGAGTTGTTTCCATTATGAAGGTCTTCTTCATTCGAGGAGTTAGGAGCTATATCACACACATTGATAGTAGTTTCAATGACAGAAAATATCTAACAAAGTAGCTGGTGTAACAGGAAGGCCGAGCTGACTAGTTTTAGTGTAATTTCTGACATATATGACATATATAAGACCTGGTTTTGCCCAAGAAAGAATCAAAGATCCGGAAGTGGATTTATGACTATATTTGAATAGTCTGTCATGAGAAGTCACATTAGTGGCAGTGAAGACTATTGCTCTAATCGAGTGGAGAGCATTGAGCAGCACGTCTTCCCAACAGGGCAGTTACATGTTGCTATAATATAAAGTTATTTGCATGGCATTCTATAAAGTGCCATTGAATTTCTCAACCTGTCCATTACCTTCAGGGTGGTGTCTACTTGGTCTAAAGGTAGCAATACCTTTTCTGTGTAAGAAGTTTTTTATTCTCCCACAAGGAAGTTAGCAGTTCAGTCCATATATATCTTATCAGGCATACCAAAAATTGAAAATAGTTGATTTAAACAGCAGATAATGGTTTCGCTTGTTATGTCCTCTTGGGAAAAAGCAAAAGGAAAGCAAGAATGCTCATCAATTATAGTAAGTAAATATTTGTTATCATCATGTAAGAAGTTAGTAATGGGCCTTTAAAATCAAGTTCAATCGCTGGACAGGTAGTAGGGCTTTTATGAGTGTTACTGCTGACAAATTTGTGCTTTAGATACTGACAAGAGGAAATTTGTGCTTTAGATACTGACAGGAGGAAATTTGGGCTTTAGATGCTGACAGGAGGAAATTTGGGTTTTAGATACTGACAGGAGGAAACTTGGGCTTTAGATACTGATAGGAGGAAATTTGGGCTTTAGATACTGACAGGAGGAAATTTGGTCTTTAGATACTGACAGGAGGAAATTTGGGTTTTAGATACTGACAGGAGGAAATTTGGACTTTAGATACTGACAGGAGGAAATTTGGGCTTTAGATACTGACAGGAGGAAATTTGGGCTTTAGATACTGACAGGAGGAAATTTGGGCTTTAGATACTGACAGGAGGAAATTTGGACTTTAGATACTGACAGGAGGAAATTTGGGCTTTAGATACTGACAGGAGGAAATTTGGGCTTTAGATACTGACAGGAGGAAATTTGGGCTTTAGATACTGACAGGAGGAAATTTGGGCTTTAGATACTGACAGGAGGAAACTTGGGCTTTAGATACTGACAGGAGCAAATTTGGGCTTTAGATACTGACAGGAGGAAATTTGGTCTTTAGATACTGACAGGAGGAAATTTGGGTTTTAGATACTGACAGGAGGAAATTTGGGCTTTACATACTGACAGGAGGAAATTTGGGCTTTAGATACTGACAGGAGGAAATTTGGGCTTTACATACTGACAGGAGGAAATTTGGGCTTTAGATACTGACAGGAGGAAACTTGGGTTTTAGATACTGACAGGAGGAAACTTGGGCTTTAGATACTGACAGGAAAGGTAAAAGTTAGTTATGCTTTTTATTTGGTCAAAAAGAATGGGAGATCCCTTGTTTTGATAAAATGGCAGAGCCGTGTAACAGCAGGATAGCATAATCGAATATGCAAATCATGAAGGTATTGCAAAGGATGAGTAAGAGCTAAGATCCCAGAGAATGTGTCAGCAGCTGCACTTTCTGTTCCTGGATGGTACACAATGCTGAATTTGAACTGTGACACGGATAAATACCAGTAGTGTTCCTTAGAATCTGGGTGACAGCAAGTCTCTCTAGATTTCTATTATTCTCCACTTCTTTCAATAACCTCTGCAAATGACTTTGTGTCATCGCAACAGCCACTTACCATTGATTTCTTGCTGGCAACGACCATTGATCTTCATGTCTGTGATAGAGAGGTTACAAAGAAGATAGACCTGGTCGAATTAAATTGCAGATACATTTCTGCACTTAATCAAAAACTTTCAAATATGACAACAATACTCCATACATGATCTGGTAGTAGATTTGTAACTAGATTTGCGACTAATCTCAGATATGAGAAAGTGGGTACTTATGCACTTATTGAACCGTACTGAAATAATAATGTTATTATTTAGAAAACCATTCTTAACATTCACTTTCCAGAGCTCCCACCACTTTTTCAAGCATCTCAACAACTTTCTGCATGAGAAATGCTTTAAAAACCTAAGTGACATCAAAAACACCTTCAGCGACTTCATCGCCACCAGAACGCAAGATTTTTACGTTACTGGCATAAACACACTTGTTTTGCATTGACAAAAGTGTGTTGCTGTTGATGGTGCTTATTTCGATCAAAAGATTTTAGTTTGAGCCGAGATATGTTCATCTTAATTTAAAAGTTAAAAACTGCAAAACTGATGGAAGAATTGTCAGCAAAAAGGCAAGCAAAGAGATCAACCTCATCCTTAGAAGGTGGAATAAACTGAAGACCGTTAAATAGAGGAAGAATAGCAGACTTGCCATTAAGTACACTTTTCTAGATTCTCCAAAAATCATGAGAAACTGCTTTAACAAAATTAATTTAAATTGTAGAAAATAAGTTTTGTCTTTTCAGCCAGAATGTGCTTCGATTAACATGCTGCACTTGTACCTCCTCAACTACATACATGACTATCAGCAAAATCGCGCCTCTTCATTATAGAAGTCCCTAGATGTCGGACGATTTTCTAATCTAAAAGCTTTTTTTTCTTGTCTTTAATATTCCTTTCTTGCTCCCTGTTCCCGATCATACTAATACGCAGAAATTAAAATGTAATGTGAACAAACATTTTGCTGCTCAACTCCCCACACAGATAGCTTCTATAAATTTGACTCCTACCATAGGAGCCCCTTACGCTTCAGTGACAAGTATGCCTTGCTTAGGATGAATAAAAGTAAAAAAAAAAAAAAATCAGACCTTTTTTTTTTAAGTGGAGGGATTTAATGTCGAATCACACTATCTATTGTAAACGATTCATTGTATAACCTGCTCACCACCGTTGTGGACTCTTCTGATTATCAAGGTGATCTAGCCTTCCTCTGACAAAATGTCTCGATGCTGGTTCTAGGTTTATAATCAGTTGAACTGTACAAGCCGTCATCTACCTGTCACATTGTGTTTTTGGTTGGCTTTAATTTCTATCTCTCACCTACACCCTTTTAGCATGACCCCGCCACCCTCTTATTTCATCCATCTTCAATGTAACCCCTTTTCAGGGCTGAACACAACTGTCTCTTGTCACAAGTCTAATTTTTTTTTTTTTGGAGCGTGTGAGTGTAGGCAAAGAAAATGGTTTCCAAAATTAAATAATTCATTTTTTTTTTTGGCGCTTCTACAGTATTGGGCACAAGTAAACATTTCATTCGAAGTAAAAATTCTTTGGTATATTTGCATATCATGTGAAAATAAGTATTAAGTAAGTGTTTGGTAAAGAATGTCGTAGTCACAAATCTTAAAATTATGTAGGTCAATATGCTCATAGTGTGAGTATGTGTGAGTAATATATGCATGTGAGTATTTGGCAGCGTGGCATTGTGCATGTGTGTTGGTTTACCTTGTTCTTGTTAGTGAGTGGGTAATAATTCTTTTCTCTTCACCTGACTCTTGCTAGCATGTAGGAATGTGTGCATAAGATGGAAAAATCTTGTACGAGAGTCTTTTTCACATCTCTCAGCCCAAATGGGGAGAATCGATGTTCTTGGGTTCTTCCATGCAGGTATTGCTGGTGAAGTTTGGAGAAAATGGATTTTGTTGACCAGGGTTTTTATTTTTACATATATGTGTTACATTTTTTGGATTTGGAACGATTTTCATTAGTTGAAAATATTTTGAGTTAACACGTTCCTATATTATTTAATTGGAATTCATTATTGAGATGAGTTTTATTTATTCATTTTTTTTTATTGCAGACTATTATCCTCATCTTTTTTTTAGTTGCTGTTTCATGACGTTTCGGCCAACTATTCCTCTGACATTCGTCAGGTGGTAACCGCGACGGGATAGGAACTCTGAATCTCCTGACTGCATTCACTGCAATTACTGCCTTCCGTGGTTGTTGTTGTGTCACCATGTTTTGGCCAAGTAAACCTCTGGCCGGCTTTGGATAGGATAGAAACCGCTATCTTCAGACAATTCTCACCTGGAACCATAGAGATTCAACATCTCTATCAACTGTGCCACGGGCCTTGAATGGCGATCAAGGTTGAATTTTTTGGTCTTATAAATTTATGTTTATTTATTATATGATCTTCCATGGTCGGGTCCGTACCGAATGGTATATATATTATTTTAATTGGAATTCATTATTGAGATGAGTATTATTTATTAATTTTATTTTTATTTATTACGGACCATTATCCCCATTTTTTTCTTAGTTGTTTCACGACGAAATTAATAAACATTACACAAATCCTACCCAAAGCCGGCCAGAAATGTGGTGAGGCGGCAAAAACTACGGAAGGCAGTAATTGCAGTGGATGCAGTCGGTAGATTCAGAGTTCCTATCCCGTTGTAGTTACCACCTGACGAAGGCCAGAGGAATAGTTGGCTGAAACGTCGTGAAACAACTAAGAAAAAGATGAGGATAATGGTCCGCAATAAATAAAAAAATTAACACGTTCTTGTGAAAACTTACTTGCTTTAGGAAGTGAGGAAGAAAGTGAATTACAACAAAACAGAGAAGAAAAGAGCTTAGCAATTAGAGCCATTTGCTTTTTTGTATTTGTAAGAATCACTTTGCAATTCAGGTGCCAAGACTTAACCAACAAAACATTGAGTTGTTAGTAAAAACCCATCTGTTTTTACGAGGGGCGTGCAATAAGTAATGCCCCTGACCCACTTCCAGTTGTCTGATCTAGCTGAAATTTTGCATGTGCAATGATTTATATATTTACGGGTTATGTGGCAAATTACAGCTCTGAGCTTATTGTGGTTTCTGTTTTACAGGTGTTTGAACTGAGTCAGGTGTGAAATGGAGCTTGTTGAATGTCGAGCAGTGATCCGGTTTTGTATTTGAAAGGACGCACACCACAGGAGACTTTTGATGAAATGAAAGAAACTTATGGTGATAATGCCCCATCATATGACCTTGTAAAACGCTGGCATCATGAATTCAAACATGGCCCTCCTTCTACCATTGATGAGGCATCTGTCCGTCAAGTTGAGGCTGCCATTTTGGAAGATCGGCGCATTACTATTTGCTAAATAGCCCAAGATGTCAAGATTAGTACAGGATTTGTGGAAACTATCATTCATGACCATTTGCATATGCATAAGCTGTCGGCCAGATGGATTCCCAGGTTGCTCACACCATTCCAGAAGCGAGAACACATCGAGTGCTCGAGGATGAATTTGGAGATGTGCCAAGAAGATGAGTCAAAGTTTTTCAAGACTGATTACACAGGATGAAACCTGGGTCAATCACTATGATCCAGAGATCAAAGCCCAGTCAATGCAGTGGAAGCACTTGGACTCACCACCTCCAAAGAAGGCAAGGGTGCAGCCCTCTGCTGGCAAGGTCATGCTCACAGTCTTCTGGGATCAGGACGGAGTAGTGATGACAGATTTCCTGGCAAAAGTAACCACAATTACAGGAGCCTATTATGCTTCACTTTTGAGGAAATTAAGGGAAGCTATCAAAATCAAGAGGCGTGGCAAGATCACCAAAGGTACCCTCCTCCTGCAAGACAACCCTCCGGTCCACAACTCGCATGTCGTCAGATCAGAAGCACGGGCGTGTGGTTATGAAATCCTCCCCCACCCCCTACTCTCCTGATCTTGCACCCTCTGACTTTCACCTCTTCCCAGCCATGAAGTTGTTTTTGAAAGGAAAGCGTTTCCTAGATGATGCAGCCTTGATTTCTGAAGTAAAATATCAGAAACATGAACTTTTTCCTCTTCATTTTAAAAATCATACTCCTGGGCAACAGCTAGCCAGGATAGCTAGTTTCATATATAAATAAGATCCATTGGTAGCTATATCATTTCATTATGTACATTCATATTTTCTTTTCTAATTTTTTTTTTCGTTCCAGGAAAGGTCTTCTTTATTAATCCCATCACTAGACACCTCCAAAGAAATTTTTATAAATAAATATTTAAAATATTTTTTCTTTCATATTTATGTTTCCTGACAAATGGTGAAGTCTTCAAAGACAAGAACACATTATCTCCCTTTGTGGAAAATTTCACTCACATTGAAGACAATGGACAAATTAAAAAGGCAACAAAAGTCGATCACATTTACATGGATGCCGTTGGTTTCGGGTTTTCTTGCTGCTGTTTACAGACAACCATCCAAGCAAGCAACATCCAAGAAGCTTTCATTATCTTTGACAACTTGGCACCCATTTGTCCAATCATGGTAAGCAAATTTGCAATTTTGTTTAGGTTATAATAATTATTAGCAGGACCTGTGGATATTGTTTAGGTTATAATAATTATTAGCAGGACCTGTGGATATTGTTTAGGTTATAATAATTATTAGCGGGACCTGTGGATATTGTTTAGGTTATAATAATTATTAGCAGGACCTGTGGATATTGTTTAGGTTATAATAATTATTAGCAGGACCTGTGGATATTGTTTAGGTTATAATAATTATTAGCAGGACCTGTGGATATTGTTTAGGTTATAATAATTATTAGCAGGACCTGTGGATATTGTTTAGGTTATAATAATTATTAGCAGGACCTGTGGATATTGTTTAGGTTATAATAATTATTAGCGGGACCTGTGGATATTGTTTAGGTTATAATAATTATTAGCAGGACCTGTGGATATTGTTTAGGTTATAATAATTATTAGCAGGACCTGTGGATATTGTTTAGGTTATAATAATTATTAGCAGGACCTGTGGATATTGTTTAGGTTATAATAATTATTAGCAGGACCTGTGGATATTGTTTAGGTTATAATAATTATTAGCAGGACCTGTGGATATTGTTTAGGTTATAATAATTATTAGCAGGACCTGTGGATATTGTTTAGGTTATAATAATTATTAGCAGGACCTGTGGATATTGTTTAGGTTATAATAATTATTAGCAGGACCTGTGGATATTGTTTAGGTTATAATAATTATTAGCAGGACCTGTGGATATTGTTTAGGTTATAATAATTATTAGCAGGACCTGTGGATATTGTTTAGGTTATAATAATTATTAGCAGGACCTGTGGATATTGTTTAGGTTATAATAATTATTAGCAGGACCTGTGGATATTGTTTAGGTTATAATAATTATTAGCAGGACCTGTGGATATTGTTTAGGTTATAATAATTATTAGCAGGACCTGTGGATATTGTTTAGGTTATAATAATTATTAGCAGGACCTGTGGATATTGTTTAGGTTATAATAATTATTAGCAGGACCTGTGGATATTGTTTAGGTTATAATAATTATTAGCAGGACCTGTGGATATTGTTTAGGTTATAATAATTATTAGCAGGACCTGTGGATATTGTTTAGGTTATAATAATTATTAGCGGGACCTGTGGATATTGTTTAGGTTATAATAATTATTAGCAGGACCTGTGGATATTGTTTAGGTTATAATAATTATTAGCAGGACCTGTGGATATTGTTTAGGTTATAATAATTATTAGCAGGACCTGTGGATATTGTTTAGGTTATAATAATTATTAGCAGGACCTGTGGATATTGTTTAGGTTATAATAATTATTAGCAGGACCTGTGGATATTGTTTAGGTTATAATAATTATTAGCAGGACCTGTGGATATTGTTTAGGTTATAATAATTATTAGCAGGACCTGTGGATATTGTTTAGGTTATAATAATTATTAGCGGGACCTGTGGATATTGTTTAGGTTATAATAATTATTAGCAGGACCTGTGGATATTGTTTAGGTTATAATAATTATTAGCAGGACCTGTGGATATTGTTTAGGTTATAATAATTATTAGCAGGACCTGTGGATATTGTTTAGGTTATAATAATTATTAGCAGGACCTGTGGATATTGTTTAGGTTATAATAATTATTAGCAGGACCTGTGGATATTGTTTAGGTTATAATAATTATTAGCAGGACCTGTGGATATTGTTTAGGTTATAATAATTATTAGCAGGACCTGTGGATATTGTTTAGGTTATAATAATTATTAGCAGGACCTGTGGATATTGTTTAGGTTATAATAATTATTAGCAGGACCTGTGGATATTGTTTAGGTTATAATAATTATTAGCAGGACCTGTGGATATTGTTTAGGTTATAATAATTATTAGCAGGACCTGTGGATATTGTTTAGGTTATAATAATTATTAGCAGGACCTGTGGATATTGTTTAGGTTATAATAATTATTAGCAGGACCTGTGGATATTGTTTAGGTTATAATAATTATTAGCAGGACCTGTGGATATTGTTTAGGTTATAATAATTATTAGCAGGACCTGTGGATATTGTTTAGGTTATAATAATTATTAGCAGGACCTGTGGATATTGTTTAGGTTATAATAATTATTAGCAGGACCTGTGGATATTGTTTAGGTTATAATAATTATTAGCAGGACCTGTGGATATTGTTTAGGTTATAATAATTATTAGCAGGACCTGTGGATATTGTTTAGGTTATAATAATTATTAGCAGGACCTGTGGATATTGTTTAGGTTATAATAATTATTAGCAGGACCTGTGGATATTGTTTAGGTTATAATAATTATTAGCAGGACCTGTGGATATTGTTTAGGTTATAATAATTATTAGCAGGACCTGTGGATATTGTTTAGGTTATAATAATTATTAGCAGGACCTGTGGATATTGTTTAGGTTATAATAATTATTAGCAGGACCTGTGGATATTGTTTAGGTTATAATAATTATTAGCAGGACCTGTGGATATTGTTTAGGTTATAATAATTATTAGCAGGACCTGTGGATATTCCACAGCACACTCTTTCAAATGCAATATATTCATGTTGGCATTCCGTAGATGTTCAGCGTGAATGGAGATGCTTTGATATCACTGTAGCTCTTTTGCTAAAGCTGCAAAAGTATTTATTTAAGCTAGCAGGGACACCCGGTGTAGCCTGGTCATAAAATATGTTTAAATATGATATTTTAATTCATGCAAATTTCGTCTATATTATTATAGAGTCAATTTTCTATTGATTCTTATATATTATAAACTTGTGACTACAAAATAAAAATATATCCATATGACATTGGTGCATCAGCTCAAAACCAAAACCAAAAATTTATGAAGAAAAAAAAAAAAAAAAAAAAAAAAAAAAAAAAAAAATATATATATATATATATATATATATAGGTTAATTTAGTATCCAACCAAATGGCTACATATAGGCATACATGTTTCGGCAAAAACCCGGCAAGGGAATCGCTTCGTCAGGCCAAAGACATCTTGCCGGGTTTTCGCCGAAACATGTATGCCTATATGTAGCCATTTGGTTGGATACTAAATTAACTTATTTTGGCTCTGTCTAAACATTGAGCACTCTTTTGGTAGACACACTTAATAATTACTACCAATACAATATATATATATATATATATAGTCTTTGAAGTTTTTAACATTTGAAACTATACAAAACATTGCTTTTTATCATTCGTTAAAAAACCATCTAGTCAGTAAGTCATTTAATCACCTGCAATCACTGTATCAACTCTCTCGAATTTACTATAATACCAATTTTTTTATTTTTCAAGGGATCATCAGTTGTTTACCATGAAACACTGTTTCGGGGATTTAATATATATATATATATATATATATATATATATATATATATATATATATATATATATAAAATAAGAAATATCTGCATTTTCTGCTTTATTCTTTAAACTTAATGTTATTAGGTTTTGTATCGGAATTGTATCCAAAATCGGAAAAATCTGATTAAAGAAGGAACAGTCCGAATTTTGACCCAAATTAACACCATGTGCTTCTTAGAAGTTTCATCACTGCACAAGCAAAAGGGTCTGGTGTATAAAGTCAACAGTAGGTTCTTTGATATGACAGTGACGCGTTCAAAGTGTTTCTGTTTAGAGCACAGTTGAAAAATGATAATTGACTTTTGTTTTTAAAACTTTAATTCAAGCCATTATATAAAAATAATTTTGTAAAATTCTTCTCCACAACAATGCCCGACCATACGTTGCTAAACAGACCCTGCAGAAGTTGAATGAATTGGGCTGCAAAACTCTGCCTCCTCCGTCATACTCCCCAGACCTCTCACCTGTCGACTACCACTTTTTCAAGCATCTTAACTATTTTGTGCATGAGAAATGCTTAAAAAATCAAAAATGCCTTCAGCAACTTTATCTCCACCAGAACGCAAGATTTTTACGTTACTGGCATAAATACACTTGTTTTGCGTCTACAAAAGTATATTCATTCTGATGGTGCTTATTTCGATCAATAATTTTTTGTTTGAGCTGAGATATGTTCATCTGAATTTAAAAGTTAAAAACGCATGAACTTTCTTGTCAACTTAATAGTTTCCTGTAACTGTGATACTCTTTGTTAGGAAATCTGTCATCACTAATTCACCTTAGTCCCACAAGAGTGTGAACATGATCTTGTCAGCAGAGAGTTGCACCTTAGGAGTTGCTCAGTCCACTGCATTGATTGATCCCTGGATCAAAGTGATAATCCCAGCTTTCATCCTGCATGATGAGTTTTTTTAGAAAGCTTAGACTCATCTTCTTGGGAAATCTTCAAATTCGTCCTTGAGCACTCAAGATGTTCTCAAAGTTGATCAGAAGCATAACTTATAAACATCTCTCGTATATTGCCAAATGGTTGGTGCTTGTGCATTTATGTTACCGTGCTATTTTTTAAAAAATAGTATTTTTAAGTTAAATTCAATTTTTACGATATTTTTGTTTATAAAATTTTTAGGTGAAAGTACAGAATAGTTACAAAACATCCTTCTCTCCCCATGTTAAGAATGGCTTTTTAAACAATAACGTTATTATTTCAGCACGGTAACGTAGATTCACAAGTATCAAATAGTTTAATCCAAAGAATCAGTGCTTCTTGAAATGTTGCAATAAACAATTATGTCGTCTGCATAGATGTTGAAGAATATTCCATTTCCCAAGAGGTCCAAAGGTTATTTCGTTTGAACATTGCCAATTGACTGTGTCTTGATCTCTGCATCATAGTGATAAACTCAGGCTTTATCTTGCATGATGGGTTTCTTTAGATAAAACTTTGACTCATCTTCTTGGGAAATCTTCAAATTCATCTTTGAGCACTCAACGCGTTCTCAAAGTGAGTCAAGAGCAATACTTATTGAACGTCCCTTGAATATTGCAAAATGGTTTCACCTAGAGAAGCATTAAGATTTTGCTCATCAGTGCTCCTTGAAGTGTTGCAATTATCGTCTGCATACAGGGTGTTCAAAAAGCCAGGTCTGATTTTGAAAGAAGAAAAGATGAGCCGTTATTCTATTAGTTTTATGAATAAAATTCACTGAAACATTTACATTCTTCTTTCTTTTTAGTAATTAAGGCCCGTGCATTACCACCTGATGGGACGGATACCAGCTGACATGATTAGACATGTTATGCAATCACATCGATTGACAGAGAACAATGGAAAATAAATATATTTAAACAAAATCAAGATATTTATATCCATTTTATATATTAGTTTATCTGTTACCTAAAAATATCTGTATATTGTTCATATCAGTTTTTCTTCTTTCAAAATCGGACTGGACTTTTCTCACCACCCTGTAGAGGTTGAAGAATGATCTTAGACTATTAAATTTTCCAAGAGGTTCGAAAGCTATTTCCTCTGAACATCGTCAGTTTAATATGCAACAAGAACACAAGTTAAGTGTGTTAGATGAAAGAGTGCTAAAGTTAAACTTTGTCCTTTACAAAAATGTAGTAGGCAAAAAAAAAAAATAAATAAATGTTCTGTCAGCAACAGTACAACTTCAAAATAGTCAATATCGCCCACCTCTAGAAGAGAGGGAATTCCTGTCCGTGATAACCGTGGTAAAAGAAGACACACTATAATCGCCAGAAACACCCACACACACAGTTTGCAGGACACTGCCGACTCGTCTCTAGCCTCCTGCTTTTATAGTGGCCGGGAATTATCCATTTGCATAATCACATGAGACAGAAACGTGATTTTCCGAGAGTTGCATGGGGTAAATGCTAATAAAAACCCCCGGACGCCATCTTGGAATTCTCTTTTTCCCCCCAACTGGTGACACAACAGACGTACCCGAGGTAAGCTCTTTTTCCCCTCATTTTAGTTATTGCTACTTCTGCTACAGAGGGCAACAGGCTTTCTTACGTCAACGAAACAAAGAAAAGAACTGTTTAATTCACGTTTATATTTTACTTTCCTTTCCTTAAATTCTGTATTTAATTAAAATTAAAACGTTTTTGCAGATTGCACTCAGTGCTGCAGCTCCGATTTTTAGAGGATATTTGGCTGATTTCGATTGTCGATGGAATGTTTTATCCCAATCAGTCGATGACCGAACGGAAGAAGAACGGGGAATCAAGGTAACAACACGTAATCAACACTTGCGAAAGTTGCGGGTACAATAACACTAGAAATGCACTTTTAATTGATTGAAAAAGACATGTATTGTTTATTGCATTTTGTATATCTATCTATTTCATGAACGAGTCACTATTCTACTTATCAAGGACAGAAGTGATGTGTTCCCAGCGCTCTCCGGCCAAAAACAGACGCGAAACAACTTATAAAAAATAAATGTCTTTATTTCTTTTCCAAAATGCTGCGACTACTAAAATCAATTGTTTGCGTGTAGCAACGAGAAACTTAGCGACGATATTGAATAGAAAGGGCGGCGGTTGACGGTGGTCGGTGGACAATCGAGCAGTGTCCCAACAGCTGGGCGCGTATCTGTTGTCTCTCCTTCTCCTCTGATAAGCTACCCGCTTTGTTTATATCAGTCTTGAGCTCCCCGATGCACCTGCGATGTCAACGGCTTTAACCTGTGACCCCATCAATGTGTACATCCAGCCTCCGCTACCGTTGACAATCCAACACATATCTTTTTTAAAATTATTTTTCTATCCCACCGTCACCACCGTTTCTCTCTCTATTTTTTTTTTCATTTCAATTATACAAAACACTTATCAGAACAATTTATACATCAAAAATGTCCGAATCGTAATAAAAAAAACTTTTACATGTATTTCCACGCCACAAAACAAACAATGAACAATTAATTGCCTTACACCTAAGAGAATGAAAAAGAAGAGAAAAAAAAATTATTCCCCTCTTTTTTTTTACCCAGTTTTTTCGGGGGGGGGGACCGCGTACAAAATAGTCAAATATACAGTTTTGCTTGTTACCGTTTTATCATCAGATTCTTCTAATTTTTTCTGTACAATGTGCGACAGAAGGCCATTCGAGGATAAGGATTAATAAGTGTACGGTAATCAGTGTATTAGTAGTGGAAATTTGGTATAATTTGATTATGTAAAAGGAAGGTTCAATAAGAATTTGTTTACATTGGCCTTGAAGACGACCACGTTGAAGTCAGCTGGAAAGACACATCAGCAGAACAGAGTTTCATAGACATTCAGTTCTAGGAAAGAAGCTTTGTTCATGGGATCCATGGTTAGGTTCAGGCACAAACAGAGAATGGGATAAATTATTGATAGTGGATAGATATCTCACTACTGACCTAACAATCTACCGACGTAAGAGCCAAGTATGTCCTAGGACGGAGTACCACAGTAAAATATGTGCAGTACTCTATCCTGCATTGATAGAGTTCAAAGCCAGATTCAAAATCTGATAAGTGATGGCCTTTTCTCTTCACTGTAACCTGATTCCAAAAATAAGAAACAGTGTTAGCTTTTCTCTATCTGGACGAGTGTTTTTTGTGAAAGTTTAGCAAGAAGGGAACCATAGATTGCAGCTTAGACTAGTATTTGCCATGAAAATAACGATAGAGTAACTGAAATATTGATACGTACTATTTTAGTCACGTAAATTACTTGAAATATAAGATACAACACAAAAACATTTATACGCAAAATTTAGTTACATAAATTACTAGAAATATAATATACAACAGCTAAAACATTGATACGTACTATTTTGTATATTATATTTCAAGCAATTTAGGTGACTAAAATCTTGTATATTATATTTCAAGCAATTTAGGTGACTAAGAGCTGGAACATTGATACGTACTATTTTAGTCACAAAAATTACTGGAAATATAATATACAAGAGCTGAAACATTGATATGTACTATTTTAGTCACCTAAATTACTTGAAATACAATATACAACAGCTAAAACATTGATACTTACTATTTTAGTACCGTAAATTACTTGAAATATAATATACAACAGTTAAAACATACTATTTATTGACCAAATTACTTGAAATATAATATACCACAGCTGAAAAATTGACACCTACTATATTAGGCACGTAAATTACTTGAAATACGATATACAACTAAAACATTAGTAGTACTATTTTAGTCAAGTAAATTACTTGATATATAATATACAACAGGCTAAAATATTGATACATACTATATTAGTAACCTAAATTAATTGAAATACGATATACAACAACTAAAACAGTGATGCGTACTATTTAAGTCACGTAAATTACTTTAAAGACGATATACAACAGCTAAAACGTTGATAGTACTATTTTAGTCATGTAAATTACTTGAAATATAATATACAAACGCCAAAATCATGTATACTATTTTAGTCACATAAATCACTTCAAATATAACATACAACAGGTACAACATTGATACGTACTATTTTACTCATCTAAAAAACTTGAAATAATTTATACCACAGCTAAAGCATTGATACATACTATTTTAGTCACGTAATTTACTTGAAATATGATATATGTATTATTTTAGTCACCTAAATTACTGGAAGTACGATATCGAACAGCTAAAACATTGATACGTACTATTTCAGTCACGAAAATCACTTGAAATATAATATACAACAACTAAAACATGGATACGTCCTATTTTAATCACGTAAATTACTTGAAATATAATATAATATATAATATATATTTTTATACTCAAAGTCACTTGAAATACAACAACTAAAACGTTGATACCTACTAATTTAGTAACGGTAATTACTTAAAATATAACATACAAGACCTAAAACGTTTATAGTACTATTTAGTCACATAAATTACTTGAAATATAATATACAAACGCCAAAATAATTGATATATACTATTTTAATCATCTAAATCACTTGAAATTTAACATACAACAGTAAAAACATTGATAAGTACAATTTAGACACGTAAATACTTGAAATATAATATGCAACAGCTAAAACACTGATAGGTACTATTTTAGCCACGTAAATTACTTTAAATATAATATACAACAGCCAAAGCAATGCTATGTTAGTCTCGTTAATTAAATGAAATATAATATATAACAGCAAATCATTGATATGTACTATTTTCATTTTCCAAATCACTTGAAATATAGTATAAAAAATTCGAACGTACTATTTTAGTCACATTATATCTTTGATATATAATGTACAATAGCTAAAACATTGATACGTGCAATTTTAGTCATGTAAATTACTTGAAATATGATATGCAACAGCTAAACCATTGATACATACTATTTTAGTCACGTAAATTATTGAAATACGATATACACCAGTTAAAACGTACTACTGGAGTCACGTAAATTACTTGAACTATAATATACAACAGCGAAAACATTGATACGTACTATTTTAGTCACGTAAATTAAATGAGATATAATATACAATAGCTAAAACATTGATACGTACTATTTTAGTCACGTAAATTACTTGAAATATAATATACAACAGCGAAAACATTGATAGGTACTATTTTAGTCACGTAAATTAAATGAAATATAATATACAATAGCTAAAACATTGATACGTACTATTTTAGTCACGAAAATTTTTTTAAATAAAATACACTACAGCAAAAACATTGATACATATTATTTTAGTCACGTAAACTACTCTAAACATTATATACAACAGATAAAACATTGATACGTACAATTTTAGTCAGCTAAATTACTTGAAATAGAATATACAATAACTAAAAGATTTGTGCATACTATTTTAGTTACGTAAATTACTGGAAACATTATATACAAGAATTAATTACTAGAAATACGATATACAACAACTAAAAAATTGATACGTACTATTTTAGTCACTTAAATTACTTGAAATAAAATATACAACAGCTAAAACATTGATACGTACTATTTTAGTTACGTAAATTACTTGAAATACAATATACAACAACTAAAACATTGATACGTACTATTTTTGTTGCCTAAAGTACTTGAAATACAATATACAACAACTAAAACATTGATACGTACTATTTTTGTTGCCTAAAGTACTTGAAATACAATATACAACAACTAAAACATTGATACGTACTATGTTATTCAGGTAAATTACTTGAAATACGATATACAACAACTAAAACATTGGTACCTACAATTTTAGTCACGTAAATTACTTGAAATACGATATACAACTAAAACATTGGTACGTACTATTTTAGTCACGTAAATTACTTGAAATACGTTATATAATAGCGAAAACATAGGTACGTACTATTTTAGTCAAGTCAATTGCTTGCAATACGGTATACGACAACTAAAACATTAATACATACTATTTTAGTGACGTAAATTACTTGAATTACAATATACAACAGCTAAAACATCATCCGACCACTCCGTCTTATAAATTAAGATAAAAATGAAATGTAATAACTCGCCGGACGTACCCCTCCACCGTACTGTATACCGATACTATATGGCTTACTGGGATAGCTTCCCTGCATTCATATCTTATTTATTCCGTATTCCATGTTTTAAAAGGATATGTCTTCTATAGTATCAGATCTGACCGAATGGGTAATTGTAGGCATAGACCGATCCATACCATTTAAAAAATTTCAACAAAGACCCAACAGCCAGCCATGGTTCTCCCCAGAATGTGTTGCTGCCATCACGCACCGAAATCACTTTTTCCATAACTACTAATGTAATAGTTGCAATGAGACTAAAACTGCTTTCAGGAACGCCAGCAACCACTGTAAAAGAGTAATAAAAAATGCAACGGAGCTATATGTCCAGTCTGTTAAATCCAAAGTAGCTGATCAGCGGCTTGGTTCCCACCAGTTTTGGTAAATAACAAATAGGATCCTGAACAGAAGTGTGCGTTCTATCCCAACCATTATTAATGGACCAGATGTCATCTCATCAGCATCAGACAAGGCCAAACTATTTGCAAAGAACTTTGCAGCTAATTCTACTCTATGCGACGAAGGCCATCAACTTCCCATATTTCCTCCTATAACAGAGAACACGCTAGGTAACATACAAATATCTGTGCATGAGGTCGCCAAGCTAATCAAGAACCTTGATTCCAGTAAAGCAACTGGCCCTGACGGCATCCCAATTATAGTGTTAAAAAAGCTTCAACCAGCACTTGTTCCCATACTTACGAAACTGTTTAAGCGTTGCCTTAAGGAGAAGTGCTTTCCGACTCCCTGGAAAACCTCATCAGTATGCCCTGTATTTAAGAATTCAGGTGATAATTCATCTCCCTCTCAGTACAGACCAATAAGGCTCCTGTGTGTTATGAGTAAGTTGCTGGAATCCATATTAAATAGAGAAATAGTCAACCACCTCAGCAGAAATAACCTTCTTAGTGACACACAATATGGTTTCCTTTCTGCAAGGTCTACAGCAGATGTGCTAACGGTTATATCTCACAGGATTAACGAATCTCTTGACAAAGGCTTCCTTTCTAGGGCAATTGCTCTTGACATATCAAAGGCTTTCGACAAGGTACAACATCAAGTCTGTTGCCAAGGTCGCTGGAAAGATGCTGGGATCCTTCTACCGCTCCAGAAGATATCTCACTACTGATGCAATTCTCTATCTATATAAAAGCCAAGTACGTCCAAAGATGGAATAATGTTGCCATATCTGGGCAGGAGCAACCAAAAACAGCCTATCCTGCCTTAACAGAGTACAAAATAGACTTCGTGGCTTAGTGGGGGATGCCCTTTTCTCTACCCTGCAACCTCTCTCCCACAGAAGAGACGTTGCGAGCCTATCCTTGTTTTATCGTTATTTTCATGGCAGGTGCTCGTCTGAACAATCTCTGGTCCCCCCTCGACAATCTTTCATGAAAAACACCCGTCTAGCTGAATCCACTGTGAAAAATTTCCCCCCACTCTATATCTGTTCCTAAATCAAAATGCGGATTCCATTAACAAAGCTTCTTTCTTAGAACTGCACGCCTGTGGAACTCCGTTCCGTCTGCCTGTTTCCCTCCGGACTACAACTTGGATGTCTTCAAGTCCAATGTTAACAAATTCCTAATGAACCGCCCCCTTAAGTAAACACTTCATCAAAGCTCCACACTAAGGTAATGTACTTGCAATAACCCTTATCCCTGAGTGGCTTCCGGGCCTTGATAAGTGGTGATCACTGTGTAAAAAAAAAAAAAAAAAAAAAAGAACCGCCACCTCAAGTAAACACTTCAATAAATCTCCACACTAACGTACTGTACTTGCAATAACACTTATCCCTGAGTGGCTTCCGGAACTTCCTAAGTAGTGACCACCGAGTGAAAAAAAAGTTTAGTAACGGAAATTACTAGAAATATAATATACAACAGCTTAAACATTGATACGAACTATTTTAGTCACGTAAATTACTTGAAATATAATATACAACAGCTACAACAGTGATACGTACCATTTTAGTCGACAGAGATGGCGGAAATTTTCTGTTCTATGTCTATCCTTGTAGCCATGTCACTAGTAAGGGTGCTGGACGTAAACGTTTTATCTGGGCTGAAGTTTTCCCCTGATAGTCAGGGACCCGAACCTTAGATTAACCACTAATGAGGCTGTCCTATCAGCAGGTGCAAAGTACTGGGGCTGCTGTATTTGGTGAATGGATTCTGGACCATGCAGTAGCTTCTGAGTGGGCCTCTCGATGCCATACTAGTGGGTAATTGTTACAGCTTTACCTTATCATGTGCTACAAAAAAAAAAAAATTATTCGTTATTTTTCTCTCTTTGTTTCCCCTCTCTGTCCTGCTCTAAGCAAGTCTGACGATCTAGTCCACAAACACCAAAATTCAATCATGACAAGTTTCAAGAAAAAATACACGATTAACCCGGATCTCCAACTTCCAACGTAGACCCCCACTACCATGTCTCTTTCTTCAACATCAGGGGTCTACGTTCTAACCTTCCAGAGGTTGAAGCCCAATTACAGGAGACTAAACCAAACCTTTTATTTTTAAGCGAAACTGGAATTGGACAGACTATTTCCCTAAATGAGTTCGTAATTAAAGGATACTCTAACCTAACTTCCAAATCTGACCCTCAAGATCGCCATGGACATGGAATATGTGCCTATATAAAAGATGGCTTTCCATGTGGTAGGGACATCTCCAGAGAAGATCCTAACTTACTCTATATGCGCTAGAACTAGCTCACACTACGGCATTTATATTTACTCTCTATCACCCCCATAACAGCAGAGTTACTATCTTTAAAAGCATATCTGAGAAAATTGACCAAGTTCTATCAGCATATCCTTCAGCTAACATTCACGTATGTGGAGACTTCAATGTTCACAACGTCGAATAGTTGACCCACTCAAACAAGACCGATGATGAGGGGAGATTCTGTCATGATTTCTCCATTGCTTATGACCTCACTCAGATTGTTCATGAACCACCCATGTGCCCGACAATGGCGGCCAGTATGCAAGTCTCCTAGACCTTTTTCTCACAACTATGCCCTGAACTATGTTCAGTTTCTGTTCTGTCTCCTCTTGGATCTTCCGACCACTCTTTTGTATCAATTAAGATAAAAATGAAATGTAATAAGTCGTCAGACGTACCTCTCCATCGTACAGTATATCGATACACTATGGCTGACTGGGATAGTTTCCGTACACTTATATCGGATCTTCCTCTGCGTTCCATGTTTAAAAAGGATGTGTCGTCTATAGTATCAGACCTAACCAAATGGTTAATTGTAAGTATAGACAATTTCATACCCTCGAAAATTTTCAGCAAAAACCTAACAACCAGCCATGGTTTTCTCCAGAATGTGCTGCTGCTATTGTGCACAGAAATCACTTTTTCCACTGCTTCCAACATAATTGATGTATGGAAACTAAAGCCGCTTTCAGGACTGCCAGCAACCATTGTAAGAAAGTAATAAAGAATGCAAGAGAGTTGTATGTTCAGTCCGTCAAGTCCAAAGTAGTTGAGCAGCGGCTTGGTTCCCACCAGTTTTGGAAAATTGCAAACAGAATCCTGAACAGAAGCGTGTGCTCTATCCCAACTATCATCAATGGACCTGAGTTAATCTCGTCAGCATCAGACAAAGCCAAACTCTTTGTCAAGAACTTTGCAGACAATTCTACCCTTTGCGACCAAGGCCGCCAACCCCAAATATTTCCTCCTGTATCAGAAAACACACTATGTGATATACAAATATCTGTACGTGATGTTGCCAAGCTAATCAAAAACCTTGATTCCAGTAAAGCAACCGGCCCTGACGGTATTCCAATTATAGTACTCAAAAAACTTCAACCAGAACTAGCACCCATACTTAAAAAAACTGTTTAAACGTTGTCTTAAGGAGAATTGCTTCCCATCACCCTGGAAAATCTCATCAGTATGCCCTGTATTTAAGAATTCAGGTGATCGTTCACCCCCCTCTCAGTACAGGCCAATAAGTCTCCTGTGTGTCATGAGTAAGTTGCTGGAATCTTTGTTAAATAGAGAAGTAATCAACCATCTCAGCAAAAATAATCTTCTTAGTGACACACAATATGGTTTCAGTTCTGATAGATCTACAGCAGATATGCTTACAGTTATATCTCATAGGATTAGCGAATCTCTCGACAGAGGCAACCTTTCTAGGGCAATTGCTCTTGACATATCAAAGGCCTTTGATAGGGTATGGCATAAAGGTTTACTTCACAAGATCTCCAGCTATGGTATAGCTGGAAATGTCTTCTCAATTATTAAATCATTTCTCTCTGATAGGTTCATAAGAGTAATAGTTGATGGGCAAAAATCAGAAGCTCACAGTATAAATGCTGGAGTCCCTCAGGGGTCCATCCTGGGACCAACCCTTTTCCTGATCTACATTAATGATCTTCCAAATCACATCCTTACATCATTCGTAGACATTTTTGCTGACGACACTACCATCTATGGTAGCACATCTAAGACAGTAAACGACCAAGTTCTCTCCGATTCTCTCTCCTCTGATCTTGATCATGTTGTACAATGTGGAAAGGAGGGGCTGGTTACTTTTAATGCATCTAAAACCAAGCTTCTATCTTTACATCATCAACGTTCTGATCTCAATCTGGCATCAATTAACATGAATGGCTCTCGTCTTGGGGAGGCCTCAAGTTTTGACAGGCTTCTGGGCTTGACATTTACTCCTGATCTTAAATGGAATACGTACATCAAATCTGTTGCCAAGGCTGCTGGAAAAATGGTCGGATCCTTCTATCGATCCAGTAGATATCTCACTGCTGATGCAATTCTCTATTTATATAAGAGCCGGATACGTCCAAGGATGGAATACTGTTGCCACATATGGGCAGGAGCTGCTAGACAAGACGTCCTGTCTTGATAGGGTTCAAAATAGACTTCGTGGCCTGGTGGGAGATGTCGTTTTCTCTTCGCTGCAACCTCTATCTCACAGAAGAGATGTTGCGAGTTTGTCTCTGCTTTATCTTTATTTTCATGGAAAGTGTTCGACTGAGCTTCAATCTATGGTTCCCCCCTCGCCAAACTTTCACAAGAAACAGTAGACTAGCCGAAAAGATTATCAATAATTTTCCCCACTCTTTATCTGTGCCTAAACCTAAACATAGATTCCATGATCAAAGCTTCGTTCTTAGAACTGCACGCCTGTGGAATTGTGCTCCATTTTCCTGCTTTCCAGCTGTCTATAATATGGTTGTCTTCAAGTCCAACGTAAACAAGTTTCTGATGAGCCGTTCCACTTAAGTTAACAAATTTACCGAACTTCCATTACTATCGATTACTATATTGTCCTTTTGACTACTCTAAACCCTTTAACCCTTAACCTTCAGTCGCCTATCGGCCTTCATAAGTGGTGACAACTATGTAAAAAGAAAAAAAGAAGTATAATACACAGCAGCTAAAACATTCATATGTATTATTTTAGTCACGTAAATTACTGAAATACGCTATAAAACAACTAAAACATTGATACGTACTATTTTAGTCAGGTAAATTACTTGAAATACGATATACAACAACTAAAACATTGATATCTAAATTCGTAAATCACTGAAAATATCTAAAGTCGTAAATTACTGAAATACGATATACAACAACTAAAACATTGTTACGTACAATTTTAGTCAAGTAAATTACTTGAAATATAATATACAACAACTAAAACATTGATAAAACTATTTTAGTCACATAAATTACTTGAAATATAATATACAACAGCTAAAACATTGATACGTACTATTTTAGTCACGTAAATTACTTGAAATACGATATAGTAACACTAAAACATTGATACGGACTATTTTAGTCACGTAAATTACTTGAAATACGATATACAACAACTAAAACATTGATACATACTATTTTAGTCACGTAAATTACTTGAAATATGATATACAACAACATTGAAATACGATATACAACAACATTGATACGTACTATTTTAGTCACGTAAATTACTTAAAATACGATGTACAACAACTAAAACATTGATACGTACTATTTTAGTCGCGTAAATTACTTGAAATACGATATACAACACTTAAAACATTGATACATAATATTTTAGTCACGTAAATTACTGAAATACTATATACAACAACTAAAATATTGATACGTACGTTTTTAGTCATATAAATTACTGAATAACGACATACAACAGCTTAAACATTGATACATACTATTTTAGTCACGAAAATTAGTTGAAATACGATATAAAACAACTAAAACATTGATACAGACTATTTTAGTAACGAAAATTACTGAAATACGATATACAACAACTAAAACATTGATACGTACTATTTTAGTCACGTAAATGACTTGAAATACGATACACAACAACTAAAACATTGATACGTACTATTTTAGTCACGTAAATTACTTGCAATACGATATACAACAACTAAAACATTGATACGTACTATTTTAGTCACGTAAATTACTGAAATACGATAGAAAACACCTAACACATTGATACGTACTATTTCAGTCACCTAAATTACTGAAATACGATATACAACAACTAAAACATTGATACGTACTATTTTAGTCAAGTAAATTACTTGAAATACGATACACAACAACTAAAACATTGATACATACAATTTCAGTCACGTAAATTACTTGAAATACGATAAACCACAACTAAAACATTGATACGTACTATTTTAGTCACTTAAATGACTGAAATACGATATACAAAGAGTAAAACATTGACAGGTACTATTTTAGTCACGTAAATTACTTTATTAGGATATAAAACCACTAAACCATTGGTACGTACTATTTCAGTCACGTAAATTACCGAAATAGGATGTACAACAACTAAAACATTGATACGTACTATTTTAGTCACGTAAATTACTTGAAATGGGATATACAACAACTTAAACATTGATACGTACTATTTTAGTCACGAAAATTACTGAAATACGATATACAACAACTAAAACATTGATACGTACTATTTTAGTCACGTAAACTACTTTAAATATAATATACAACAGATAAAACATTGATATGTACTATTTTAGTCACGTAAATTACTTGAAATACGATATACAACAACTAAAATATTGATATGTGCTATTTTAGTCACGTAAATTACTGAAATACGATATACAACAACTAAAACATTGATCGGTACTATTTTAGTCACGTATATTACTTGAAATATGATAAACAACAACTAAAACATTGATACGTACTATTTTAGTCACGTAAATTACTGAAATAAGATATACAACAAGTAAAACATTGATACTTACTATTTTAGTCACGTAATTACTTAAATACGATATACAACAACTAAACCATTGATACGTACTATTTCAGTCACGTAAATGACTGAAATAGGATATACAACAACTAAAACATTGATACGTACTATTTTAGTCATGTAAATTACTTGAAATAGGATATACAACAACTTAAATATTGATACGTACTATTTTAGTCACGAAAATTACTGCCATAGGATATACAACAACTAAAACACTGATCTAACTATTTTAGTCGTGTAAACTACTTTAAATATAATATACTACAGCTAAAACATTAATATGTACTATTTTAGTTACGTAAATTACTTGAAATATAATATACAACAACTAAAATATTGATACATACTATTTGAGTTACGGAAATTACTTGAAAAACGATATACAACAACTAAAACATTGATACATACTATTTTAGTTACGTAAATTACTGAAATACGATATACAACAACTAAAACATTGATACGTATTATTTTAGTCATGTAAATTACTGAAATACGATATACAACAACAAAAACATTGTTACATACTATTTTTGTTACGTAAATTACTTGAAATACGATATACAACACCTAAAAAATAGATACATACTATTTTAGTCACGTAAATTACTGAAATACGATATACAACAACTAAAACATTGATACGTACTAATTTAGTCACGTAAATTACTTGAAATACGATATACAACAAGTAAAACATTTATACATACCATTTTAGTCACTTAAATTACTGAAATACGATATACAACCCCTAAAATATTGATACGTACTATTTTAGTCACGTAAATTACTTGAAATACGATATACAACAACTAAAATATTGATATGTATATTTTAGTCTTGTAAAATACTGAAATACGATATACAACAACTAAAATATTGATACTTATTATTTTAGTCACGTAAATTACTGCAATACGATATACAACAACTAAAACATTGATACGTACTATTTTAGTCACGTAAATTAGTGAAATACGATATACAACAACTAAAACATTCGTGTTTACTATTTTAGTCACGTAATTACTGGAATACGATATACAACAAGTAAAACATTGATACATACCATTTTAGTCCCGTAAATTACTGAAATACGATATACAACAGGTAAAACATTGATACATACTATTTTAGTCACGTAAATTACTGAAGTACGATATACAACAACTAAAACATTGATACGTACAATTTTCGTCACGTAAATGACTTGAAATATAATATACAACAACTAAAACATTGATACATACTATTTGAGTTACGGAAATTACTTGAAAAACGATATACAACAACTAAAACATTGATACATACTATTTTAGTTACGTAAGTTACTTTAAATACGATATACAACACCTAAAATATTGATACATACTATTTTAGTAACGTAAATTACTGAAATACGATATACAACAACTAAAATATTGATACGTACTATTTTAGTCACGTAAATTACTTGAAATATAATATACGACAACTAACACATTGATACGTACTATTTTAGTCACGTAAATGACTTGAAATATGATATACAACAACTAAAACATTGATACATATTATTTTAGTCAAGTAAATTACTTGAAATACGATATACAACAACTAAAACATTGATATATACTATTTTAGTCACGTAAATTACTAAAATACGATATACAACAACTAAAACATTGATACGTATTATTTTAGTCAAGTAAATTACTGAAATACGATATACAACAACTAAAACATTGATACGTACGTTTTTAGTCATGTAAATTACTTCAATACGATATACAACAACCAAAACATTCATACATACTATTTTAGTCACGTAAATTACTTGAAATACGATACAAAACAACTGAAACATTGATACGTACTATTTTAGTCATGTAAATTGCTGAAATACGATATACAACAACTAAAATATTGATACGTACTATTTTAGCCACGTAAATTACTGAAATACGATATACAACAAGTAAAACATTGGTACGTACTATTTTAGTCACGTAAATTACATAAAATACGATACCCAACAACTAAAACATTGATACGTACTAAATTAGTCACGTAAATTACTTGAAATTCGATATACAACAACTACAACATTAATACATAGTATTTTAGTCACGTAAATTACAGAAATACGATATACAACAAAACATTGATACGTACTATTTTAGTCACGTAAATTACTGACATACGATATACAACAACTAAATCATTGCTACATACTATTTTAGTAACGTAAATTTCTTGAAATACGATACACAACCACTAAAACATTGATACGTACTATATTAGTCACGTAAATTACTGAAATACGATATACAACAACTAAAACATTGATACATACTATTTTAGTAACGTAAATTTCTTGAAATACGATACACAACCACTAAAATATGGATACGTACTATTTTAGTCACGTAAATTACTGAAATACGATATACAACAAGTAAAACATTTATACATACTTTTTTAGTCCCGTAAATTACTGAAATACGATATAAAACAGGTAAAACATTGATACATACTATTTTAGTCACTTAAATTACTGAAATACGATATACAACAACTAAAATATTGATATGTACTATTTTAGTCACGTAAATTACTTGAAATACGATATACAACAACTAAAACATTGATATGTATATTTTAGTCACGCAAAATACTGAAATACGATATACAACAACTAAAACATTGATACTTACTATTTTAGTCACGTAAATTACTGCAATACGATATACAACAACTAAAACATTGATACGTACTATTTTAGTAACGTAAATTACTGAAATACGATATACAACAAGTAAAACATTTATACGTACTATTTTAGTCACGTAAATTAGTGAAATACGATATACAACAACTAAAACATTCGTGTGTACTATTTTGGTCACGTAATTACTGGAATACGATATACAACAACTAAAACATTGACACATACTATTTTAGTTACGTAAATTACTGCAATACGATATACAACAACTAAAACATTGATACATACTATTTTAGTCACGTAAATTACTTGAAATAAAATATACAACAACTAAAACATTGATACGTATTATTTTAGTCATGTAAATTACTGAAATACGATATACAACAACAAAAACATTGTTACATACTATTTTTGTTACGTAAATTACTTGAAATACGATATACAACACCTAAAAAATAGATACATACTATTTTAGTCACGTAAATTACTGAAATACGATATACAACAACTAAAACATTGATACGTACTAAGTTAGTCACGTAAATTACTTGAAATACGATATACAACAAGTAAAACATTTATACATACCATTTTAGTCACTTAAATTACTGAAATACGATATACAACCCCTAAAATATTGATACGTACTATTTTAGTCACGTAAATTACTTGAAATACGATATACAACAACTAAAACATTGATATGTACATTTTAGTCTTGTAAAATACTGAAATACGATATACAACAACTAAAATATTGATACTTATTATTTTAGTCACGTAAATTACTGCAATACGATATACAACAACTAAAACATTGATACGTACTATTTTAGTCACGCAAATTACTGCAATACGATATACAACAACTAAAACATTGATACGTACTATTTTAGTCACGTAAATTAGTGAAATACGATATACAACAACTAAAACATTCGTGTGTACTATTTTAGTCACGTAATTACTGGAATACGATATACAACAAGTAAAACATTGATACATACCATTTTAGTCCCGTAAATTACTGAAATACGATATACAACAGGTAAAACATTGATACATACTATTTTAGTCACGTAAATTACTGAAGTACGTTATACAACAACTAAAACATTGATACGTACAATTTTCGTCACGTAAATGACTTGAAATATAATATACAACAACTGAAACATTGATACATACTATTTTAGTCACGTAAATTACTTGAAACAGGATATAAAATAACTAAAACATTGATACGTACTATTTTAGTCACGTAAATTACTGAAATACGATATACAACAACTAAACATTGGTGTGTACTATTTTAGTCACGTAATTACTGGAATGCGATATACAAAAACTAAAACATTGTTACGTACTATTTTAGTCACGTAAATTACTTGAAATAAGATATACAACAACTAAAACATTGATACGTACTATTTTAGTAACGTAAATTACTGAAATACGATATACAACAACTAAAACATTGATCGGTACTATTTTAGTCACGTATATTACTTGAAATACGATGAACAACAGCTAATACATCGATACGTACTATTTTAGTCACGTAAATTACTGAAATACGATATACAACAAGTAACACATTGATACTTACTATTTTAGTAACGTAAACTACTTAAATACGATATACAACAACTAAACCATTGATACGTACTATTTTAGTCATGTAAATGACTGAAATAGGATATACAACAACTAAAACATTGATACGTACTATTTCAGTCACGTAAATTACTTGAAATAGGATATACAACAACTTAAATATTGATACGTACTATTTTAGTCACGAAAATTACTGCCATACGATATACAACAACTAAAACATTGATACGTACTATTTTAGTCACGTACACTACTTTAAATATAATATACTACAGCTAAAACATTGATATGTACTATTTTAGTTACGTAAATTACTTGAAATATAATATACAACAACTAAAACATTGATACATACTATTTGAGTTACGGAAATTACTTGAAATACGATATACAACAACTAAACCATTGATACATACTATTTTAGTTACGTAAATTACTGAAATACGATATACAACGACTAAAACATTGATACATACTATTTTAGTCATGTAAATTACTGAAATACGATATACAGCAACTAAAACATTGATACATACTATTTTAGTTACGTAAATTACTTGAAATACGATATACAACACTTAAAATATTGATACATACTATTTTAGTCACGTAAATTACTGAAATACGATATACAACAACTACAATATTGATACGTACTATTTTAGTCACGTAAATTACTTGAAATATAATATACGACAACTAACACATTGATACGTACTATTTTAGTCACGTAAATGACTTGAAATATGATATACAACAACTAAAACATCGATACATATTATTTTAGTCACGTAAATTACTTGAAATACGATATACAACAACTAAAACATTGATATATACTATTTTAGTCACGTAAATTACTGAAATACGATATACAACAACTAAAACATTGATACGTATAATTTTAGTCACGTAAATTACTGAAATACGATATACAACAACTAAAACATTGATACGTACGTTTTTAGTCATGTAAATTACTTCAATACGATATACAACAACCAAAACATCGATACATACTATTTTAGTCACGTAAATTACTTGAAATACGATACAAAACAACTGAAACATTGATACGAACTATTTTAGTAACGTAAATTACTGAAATACGATATACAACAACTAAAATATTGATACGTACTATTTTAGTCACGTAAATTACTGAAATACGATATACAACAACTAAAACATTGGTACGTACTATTTTAGTCACGTAAATTACAGTAAATACGATACCCAACAACTAAAACATTGATACGTACTAAATTAGTCACGTTAATTACTTGATATTCGATATACAACAACTACAACATTGATACATAGTATTTTAGTCACGTAAATTACAGAAATACGACATACAAAACATTGATACGTACTATTTTAGTCACGTAAATTACTGACATACGATATACAACAACTAAAACATTGATACATACTATTTTAGTAAGGTAAATTTCTTGAAATACGATACACAATTACTAAAACATTGATACCTACTATATTAGTCACGTAAATTACTGAAATACGATATACAACAACTAAAACATTGATACATACTATTTTAGTAACGTAAATTTCTTGAAATACGATACAGAACCACTAAAATATTGATACGTACTATTTTAGTAACGTAAATTACTGAAATACGATATACAACAACTAAAACATTGATACGTACTATTTTAGTCACGTAAATTACTTGAAATACGACATACAACAACTAAAACATTGATACATACTATTTTAGTCACTTAAATTTCTGAAATACGATATACAACAAGTAAAATATTGATACGTACTATTTTAGTCACGTAAATTACTTGAAATACGACATACAACAACTAAAACATTGATACATACTATTTTAGTCCCGTAAATTACTGAAATACGATATACAACAGGTAAAAAATTGATACCTACTATTTTAGTCACTTAAATTACTGAAATACGATATACAACAACTAAAATATTGATACGTACTATTTTAGTCACGTAAATTACTTGAAATACGATATACAACATCTAAAACATTGATATGTATATTTTAGTCACGCAAAATACTGAAATACGATATACAACAACTAAAACATTGATACTTACTATTTTAGTCACGTAAATTACTGCAATACGATATACAACAACTAAAACATTGATACGTACTATTTTAGTAACGTAAATTACTGAAATACGATGTACAACAAGTAAAACATTTATACGTACTATTTTAGTCACGTAAATTAGTGAAATACGATATACAACAACTAAAACATTGATACGTATTATTTTAGTCATGTAAATTACTGAAATACGATATACAACAACTAAAACATTGTTACATACTATTTTTGTTACGTAAATTCCTTGAAATACGATATACAACACCTAAAAAATAGATACATACTATTTTAGTCACGTAAATTACTGAAATACGATATAAAACAACTAAAACATGGATACGTACTAATTTAGTCACGTAAATTACTTGAAATACGATATACAACAAGTAAAACATTTATACATACTATTTTAGTCACTTAAATTACTGAAATACGATATACAACCCCTAAAATATTGATACGTACTATTTTAGTCACGTAAATTACTTGAAATACGATCTACAACAACTAAAACATTGATACTTACTATTTTAGTCACGTAAATTACTGCAATACGATATACAACAACTAAAACATTGATACGTACTATTTTAGTCACGTAAATTAGTGAAATACGATATACAACAACTAAAACATTGATATGTATATTTTAGTCACGCAAAATACTGAAATACGATATACAACAACTAAAACATTGATACTTACTATTTTAGTCACGTAAATTACTGCAATACGATATACAACAACTAAAACATTGATACATACTATTTTAGTAACGTAAATAACTGAAATACGATATACAACAAGTAAAACATTTATACGTACTATTTTAGTCACGTAAATTAGTGAAATACGATATACAACAACTAAAACATTCGTGTGTACTATTTTGGTCACGTAATTACTGGAATACGATATACAACAAGTAAAACATTGATATGTACTATTTTAGTCACGTAAATTACTTGAAATAAGATATACAACAACTAAAACATTGATACTTACTATTTTAGTCACGTAAATTACTGCAATACGATATACAACAACTAAAACATTGATACGTACTATTTTAGTCACGTAAATTACTGACATACGATATACAACAACTAAAACATTGATACGTACTATTTTAGTCACGTAAATTAGTGAAATACGATATACAACAACTAAAACATTCGTGTGTACTATTTTAGTCACGTAATTACTGGAATACGATATATAACAAGTAAAACATTGATACATACTATTTTAGTCCCGTAAATTACTGAAATACGATATACAACAACTAAAACATTGATATGTACAATTTTCGTCACGTAAATGACTTGAAATATAATATACAACAACTAAAACATTGATACATACTATTTTAGTCACGTAAATTACTTGAAACAGGATATAAATAACTAAAACATTGATACGTACTATTTTAGTCACGTAAATTACTGAAATACGATATACAACAACTAAAACATTGGTGTGTACTATTTTAGTCACGTAATTACTGGAATGCGATATACAACAACTAAAACATTGATACGTACTATTTTAGTCACGTATATTACTGAAATCCGATATACAACAACTAAAACATTGATACGTACTATTTTAGTCACGTAAAATACTTGAAATATAATATACGACAACTAAAACAATGATACGTACTATTGTAGTCACGTAAATTACTTGAAATATAATATACAACAACTAAAACATTGATAAATACTATTTTAGTCACGTAAATTACTTGAAATACGATAAACAACAGCTAAAACATTGATACATACTATTTTAGTCACTTAAATTACTGAAATACGATATACAACAACTATAATATTGATACGTACTATTTTAGTCACGTAAATTACTTGAAATACGATATTCAACAACTAAAACATTGATATGTATATTTTAGTCACGCAAAATACTGAAATACGATATACAACAACTAAAACATTGATACTTACTATTTTAGTCACGTAAATTACTGCAATACGATATACAACATCTAAAACATTGATACGTACTATTTTAGTAACGTAAATTACTGAAATACGATATTCAACAAGTAAAACATTTATACGTACTATTTTAGTCACGTAAATTAGTGAAATACGATATACAACAACTAAAACATTCGTGTGTACTATTTTGGTCACGTAATTACTGGAATACGATATACAACAAGTAAAACATTGATACGTACTATTTTAGTCACGTAAATTACTTGAAATCAGATATACAACAACTAAAACATTGATACATACTATTTTAGTTACGTAAATTACTGAAATACGATATACAACAACTACAACATTGATACATACTATTTTAGTCACGTAAATTACTTGAAATACGATACACAACAGCTAAAACATTGATACGTACTATTTTAGTGACGTAAATTACTGAAATACTATATACAACAACTAAAATATTGATACGTACTATTTTAGTCACGTAAATTACTGAAATACGATATACAACATCTAAAACATTGATACGTACTATTTTAGTTACGTAAATTACTTGAAATACGATACACAACAACTAAAACATTAATACGTTCTTATTTAGTCACGTAAATTACTTGAAATACGATATAAAACACCTAAAACATTGATACATACTATTTTAGTCACGTAAATTACAGAAATACGATATACAACAACTAAAACATTAATACGTACAATTTTAGTCACGAAAATTACTGACATACGATATACAACAACTAAAACATTGATACGTACAATTTTAGTCACGTAAATTACTGAAATGCGATATACCACAACTAAAATATTGATAGTACTATTTTAGTCACGTAAATTACTTGAAATACGATATACAACAACTAAAACATTGATATGTACATTTAAGTCCCGTAAAATACTCAAATACGATATAAAAAACTAAAACATTGATACTTACTATTTTAGTCACATAAATTACTGAAATACGATATACAACAACTAAAACATTGATACGTACTATTTTAGTCACGTAAATTACTGAAATACGATATACAACAACTGAAACATTGATACGTACTATTTTAGTCACGTAAATTACTGAAATACGATATACAACAACACAAACATTGATACATACTATTTTAGTGACGTAAATTACTTGAAATACGATATACAACACCTAAAATATTGATACATACTATTTTAGTCACATAAATTACTGAAATACGATATACAACAACTAAAACATTGATACGTACTATTTTAGTCAGGTAAAATACTTGAAATATAATATACGACAACTAAAACATTGATACGTACTATTTTAGTCACGTAAATTACTTGAAATATAATATACAACAACTAAAACATTGATACATATTATTTTAGTCACGTAAAGTACTTGAAATACGATATACAACAACTAAAACATTGATAAATACTATTTAAGTCACGTAAATTACTGAAATACGATATACAACAACTAAAACATTGATACGTATTATTTTAGTCACGTAAATTACTGAAATACGATATACAAGAATTAAAACATTGATACATACTATTTTAGTCACGTAAATTACTTGAAATACGATATACAACAACTAAACCGTTTATACATACTATTTTAGTCACGTAAATTACTTCAATACGATATACAACAACTAAAACATTGATACGTACGTTTTTAGTCACGTAAATTACTTGAAATACGATACACAACAACTGAAACATTGATACGTACTATTTTAGTTACGTAAATTACTGAAATACGATATACAACAACTAAAATATTTATACGTACTATTTTAGTATCGTAAATTACTGAAATACGACATACAACAACTAAAACATTGGTACGTACTATTTTAGTCACGTAAATTACTTGAAATACGATATACAACAACTAAAACATTGATACATACTATTTTAGTCACTTAAATTACTGAAATGCGATATACAACAACTAAAATATTGATAGTACTATTTTAGTCACGTAAATTACTTGAAATACGATATACAACAACTAAAACATTGATATGTACATTTAAGTCCCGTAAAATACTCAAATACGATATAAAACAACTAAAATACTGATACATACTATTTTAGTCACATAAATTACTGAAATACGATATACAACAACTAAAACATTGATACGTACTATTTTAGTCACGTAAATTACTGAAATACGATATACAACAACTTAAACATTGATACATACTATTTTAGTTACGTAAATTACTTTAAATAAGATATACAACACCTAAAACATTGATACATATTATTTTCGTTACGTAAATCACTGAAATACGATATACAACAACTAAAACATTGATACGTACTATTTTAGTCAGGTAAAATACTTGAAATATAATATACGACAACTAAAACATTGATACGTACTATTTTAGTAACGTAAATGACTTGAAATATAATATACAACAACAAAAACATTGATACGTACTATTTTAGTCACGTAAATTACTTGAAATACGATATACAACAACTAAACCGTTGATACATACTATTTTAGTCACGTAAATTACTTCAATACGATATACAACAACTGAAACATTGATACGTACGTTTTTAGTCACGTAAATTACTTGAAATACGATACACAACAACTGAAACATTGATACGTACTATTTTAGTTACGTAAATTACTGAAATACGATATACAACAACTAAAATATTTATACGTACTATTTTAGTATCGTAAATTACTGAAATACGACATACAACAACTAAAACATTGGTACGTACTATTTTAGTCATGTAAATTACATAAAATACGATACCCAACAACTAAAACTTTGATACGTACTAAATTAGTCACGTAAATTACTTGAAATACGATATACAACAGGTAAAACATTGATACATACTATTTTAGTCACTTAACTTACTGAAATGCGATATACAACAACTAAAATATTGATACGTACTATTTTAGTCACGTAAATTACTGAAATACGATATACAACAACTAAAACATTGTTACGTACTATTTTAGTCACGTAAATACTGAAATACGATATACAACAACTAAAACATTCGTGTGTACTATTTTAGTCACGTAATTACGGGAATACGATATACAACAAGTAAAACATTGATACGTACTATTTTAGTCACGTCAATTACTTAAAATACGATACCCAACAACTAAAACAGTGATACGTACTATTCTAGTAACGTAAATTACTTGAAATTCGATATAGAACAACTAAACCGTTGATACATACTATTTTAGTCACGTAAATTACTTCAATACGATATACAACAACTGAAACATTGATACGTACGTTTTTAGTCACGTAAATTACTTGAAATACGATACACAACAACTGAAACATTGATACGTACTATTTTAGTTACGTAAATTACTGAAATACGATATACAACAACTAAAATATTTATACGTACTATTTTAGTATCGTAAATTACTGAAATACGACATACAACAACTAAAACATTGGTACGTACTATTTTAGTCATGTAAATTACATAAAATACGATACCCAACAACTAAAACTTTGATACGTACTAAATTAGTCACGTAAATTACTTGAAATACGATATACAACAACTAAAACATTGATACATACTATTTTAGTCACTTAACTTACTGAAATGCGATATACAACAACTAAAATATTGATACGTACTATTTTAGTCACGTAAATTACTGAAATACGATATACAACAAGTAAAACATTGATACGTACTATTTACGTCACGTAAATTACTTGAAATAAGATATACAACAACTAACACATTGATACATACTATTTTAGTTACGTAAATTACTTAAATACGATATACAACAACTAAAACATTGATACGTACTAGTTTAGTCATGTAAATTACTGAAATACGATATACAACAACTAAAACATTGATACATACTCTTTAATTACGTAAATTACTTAAAATACGATATACAACACCTAAAATATTGATACATACTATTTTAGTCACGTAAATTACTGAAATACGATATACAACAACTAAAACATTGATACGTACTATTTTAGTCAGGTAAAATACTTGAAATATAATATACGACAACTAAAACATTGATACGTAATCTTTTAGTCACGTAAATTACTTGCAATACGATATACAACAACTAAAACATTGATACATAATCTTTTAGTCACGTAAATTACTTGAAATACGATATACAACAACTAAAATATTGATGTATACTATTTTAGTCACGTAAATTACTGAAATACGATATACAACAACAAAACATTGATACATACTATTTTAGTCACGTAAATTACTGAAATACGATATACAACAACTAAAACATTGATACATACTATTTTATTCACGTAAATTACTTGACATACGATATACAACAACTAAACCATTGATACATACACTTTTAGTCACGTAAATTACTGAAATACGATATACAACAACTAAAACATTGATACGTACGTTTTTAGTCATGTAAATTACTTCAATACGATATACAAAAACTAAAACATTGATACATACTATTTTAGTCACGTAAATTACTTGAAATACGATACTCAACAACTGAAACATTGATACGTACTATTTTTGTCACGTAAATTACTAAAATACGATATACAACAACTAAAACATTGATACGTACTATTTTAGTCCCGTAAATTACTGAAATACGATGTACAACAACTAAAACATTGGTACGTACTATTTTAGTCACGTCAATTACTTAAAATACGATACCCAACAACTAAAACAGTGATACGTACTATTCTAGTAACGTAAATTACTTGAAATTCGATATAGAACAACTAAACCGTTGATACATACTATTTTAGTCACGTAAATTACTTCAATACGATATACAACAACTGAAACATTGATACGTACGTTTTTAGTCACGTAAATTACTTGAAATACGATACACAACAACTGAAACATTGATACGTACTATTTTAGTTACGTAAATTACTTAAATACGATATACAACAACCAAAATATTTATACGTACTATTTTAGTATCGTAAATTACTGAAATACGACATACAATAACTAAAACATTGGTACGTACTATTTTAGTCATGTAAATTACATAAAATACGATACCCAACAACTAAAACTTTGATACGTACTAAATTAGTCACGTAAATTACTTGAAATACGATATACAACAACTAAAACATTGATACATACTATTTTAGTCACTTAACTTACTGAAATGCGATATACAACAACTAAAATATTGATACGTACTATTTTAGTCACGTAAATTACTGAAATACGATATACAACAAGTAAAACATTGATACGTACTATTTACGTCACGTAAATTACTTGAAATAAGATATACAACAACTAACACATTGATACATACTATTTTAGTTACGTAAATTACTTAAATACGATATACAACAACTAAAACATTGATACGTACTAGTTTAGTCATGTAAATTACTGAAATACGATATACAACAACTAAAACATTGATACATACTCTTTAATTACGTAAATTACTTAAAATACGATATACAACACCTAAAATATTGATACATACTATTTTAGTCACGTAAATTACTGAAATACGATATACAACAACTAAAACATTGATACGTACTATTTTAGTCAGGTAAAATACTTGAAATATAATATACGACAACTAAAACATTGATACGTAATCTTTTAGTCACGTAAATTACTTGCAATACGATATACAACAACTAAAACATTGATACATAATCTTTTAGTCACGTAAATTACTTGAAATACGATATACAACAACTAAAATATTGATGTATACTATTTTAGTCACGTAAATTACTGAAATACGATATACAACAACAAAACATTGATACATACTATTTTAGTCACGTAAATTACTGAAATACGATATACAACAACTAAAACATTGATACATACTATTTTAGTCACGTAAATTACTTGACATACGATATACAACAACTAAACCATTGATACATACACTTTTAGTCACGTAAATTACTGAAATACGATATACAACAACTAAAACATTGATACGTACGTTTTTAGTCATGTAAATTACTTCAATACGATATACAAAAACTAAAACATTGATACATACTATTTTAGTCACGTAAATTACTTGAGATACGATACTCAACAACTGAAACATTGATACGTACTATTTTTGTCACGTAAATTACTAAAATACGATATACAACAACTAAAACATTGATACGTACTATTTTAGTCCCGTAAATTACTGAAATACGATATACAACAACTAAAACATTGGTACGTACTATTTTAGTCACGTCAATTACTTAAAATACGATACCCAACAACTAAAACAGTGATACGTACTATTCTAGTCACGTAAATTACTTGAAATTCGATATAGAACAACTACAACAACGGGCCAAGATCAAAGTGTAGTATCTGTTCCGGCAGATGCTGCACTTAAGATAATTTGTACCAGTCAATGGAGGGGAAACCCTCTATACTGGGACAATTATTATTTTTGGTAACCAGAGTGCCCCCTTTTTGCCTACTTTTAGGGGAGCTGGTTTTTACCTCACATTAAAAACGGCCTTGTGCCTAATTTGCTCAGTGGGGGAGCAAATAAATTTAACATTTTCTTGGCCTTCGGGACAAGATCAAAGTGTAGTATCTGTTCTTCAGATGCTGCACTTCTATTTCTTGTTCTCTTTCGGTGGAGGAGAAATCCTTCACGACTGAGACAATTTTTATTTTTGTACCTTTTCTCCACGTTAAAAAACGACCCTGGTGTCTAACTCTGTCCCGTGGGGAGGCATAGTAAATAGGTACAACACCTACAACATTGATACATACTATTTTAGTCATGGAAATTACTGAAATACGATATACAACAAGTAAAACATTGATACGTACTATTTTAGTCACGTAAATTACTGACATACGAACTACAACAACTAAAACATTGATACGTACTATTTTAGTCACGTAAATTTCTGGAAATACGATACACAACAACTAAAACATTGATACATACTATTTTAGTCACGTAAATTACTGAAATACTATATACAACTAAAATATGTATATGCACTATTTTAGTCACGTAAATTACTGAAATACGATATACAACAGCTAAAACATTGATACGTACTATTTTAGTCACGTAAATTACTTGAAATACGATATACAACAACTAAAACATTGATACGTACTAATTTAGTCACGTAAATTACTTGAAATACGATATACAACAACTAAAACATTTATACATACTATTTTAGTCACTTAAATTACTGAAATGCGATATACAACAACTAAAATATGTATATGTACTATTTTAGTCACGTAAATTACTTGAAATACGATATACAACAACTAAAACATTGATATGTACATTTTAGTCACGTAAAATACTGAAATACGATACACAACAACTAAAACATTGATACTTACTATTTTAGTCACTTAAATTACTGAAATGCGATATACAACAACTAAAATATTGATACGTACTATTTTAGTCACGTAAATTACTTGAAATACGATATACAACAACTAAAACATTGATATGTACATTTTAGTCACGTAAAATACTGAAATACGATATACAACAACTAAAACATTGATACGTACTATTTTAGTCACTTAAATTACTGAAATACGATATACAACAACTAAAACATTTATACGTACTAATTTAGTCACGTAAATTACTTGAAATACGATATACAACAACTAAAACATTTATACATACTATTTTAGTCACGTAAATTACTGAAATACTATATACAACAACTAAAATATTTATATGTACTATTTTAGTCACGTAAATTACTTGAAATACGATATACAACAACTAAAACATTTATACATACTATTTTAGTCACGTAAATTACTGAAATACTATATACAACAACTAAAACATTTATACATACTATTTTAGTCACGTAAATTACTGAAATACTATATACAACAACTAAAACATTGATACGTACTATTTTAGTCACGTAAATTACTTGAAATACGATATACAACAACTAAAACACATACGATATACAACAACTAAAACTATTACTTTAAATACGATATACAACAACTGAAACATTGATACGTACTATTTTAGTCACGTAAATTACTGAAATACTATATACAACAACTAAAATATTTATATGTACTATTTTAGTCACGTAAATTACTTGAAATACGATATACAACAACTAAAATATTGATACGTACTATTTTAGTCAGGTAAATTACTTGAAATACGATATACAACAACTAAAACATTTATACATACTATTTTAGTCACGTAAATTACTTGAAATACGATATACAACAACTAAAACAGTTATACGTACTAATTTAGTCACGTAAATTACTTGAAATACGATATACAACAACTAAAACATTTATACATACTATTTTAGTCACGTAAATTACTGAAATACTATATACAACAACTAAAACATTTATACGTTCTATTTTAGTCACGTAAATTACTTGAAATACGATATACAACAACTAAAACATGTATATGTACTATTTTAGTCACGTAAATTACTTTAAATACGATATACAACAACTAAAACATTTATACATACTATTTTAGTCACGTAAATTACTGAAATACTATATACAACAACTAAAACATTTATACGTACTAATTTAGTCACGTAAATTACTTGAAATACTATATACAACAACTAAAACATTTATACGTACCATTTTAGTCACGTAAATTACTTGAAATACGATATACAACAACTAAAACATTGATACTTACTATTTTAGTCACGTAAATTACTGCAATACGATATACAAAAACTAAAACAATGATACGTACTATTTTAGTCACGTAAATTACTGAAATACGATGTACAACAACTAAAACAGTGATACATACTATTTTAGTCACGTAAATTACTGAAATATGATATACAACAACTAAAACATTTATATGTACTATTTTAGTCACGTAATTACTTGAAATTCGTTATACAACAACTAAAACATTTATACGTAATTATTTAATCACGTAAATTACTGAAATACGATATACAACAACTAAAACATTGATACGTACTATTTCAGTAACGTAAATTATTGAAATAGAATTTACAACAACTAAAACATTGATACATACTATTTTAGTCACGTAAATTACTTGAAATACGATATACAACAAGTAAAACATTGATACATACTATTTTAGTCACGTAAATTACTGCAATACGATATACAACAACTAAAACATTGATACGTACTATTTTAGTCACGTAAATTACTGAAATACGATATACAACAACTAAAACATTGTTACGTTCTATTTTAGTCAAGTAAATTACTTGAAATAAGATATACAGCACTTAAAACATTGATACGTACTTTTTTAGTCATTTAAATTACTTAAATACGATATACAACAACTAAAACATTGATCGGTACTATTTTAGTCACGTATATTACTTGAAATACGATAAACAACAACTAATACATTGATACGTACTATTTTAGTCACGTAAATTACTGAAATACGATATACAACAACTAAACATTGATACTTACTATTTTAGTAACGTAAATTACTTAAATACGATATACAACAACTAAACCATTGATACGTACTATTTCAGTCACGTAAATGACTTAGATGGGATATACAACAACTAAAACATTGATACGTACTATTTTAGTCACGTAAATAACTTGAAATAGGATATACAACAACTTAAACATTGATACATACTATTTCAGTCACGAAAATTACTGAAATACGATGTACAACAACTAAAACATTGATACATACTATTTTAGTCACGTAAACTACTTTAAATATAATATACTACAGCTAAAACATTGATATGTACTATTTCAGTCACGTAAATTATAAGAAATACGATATACAACGACTAAAATATTGATACATACTATTTTAGTTATGTAAATTACTGAAATACGATATACAACAACTAAAACATTGATACGTACTATTTAAGTCATGTAAATTACTGAAATACGATATACAACAACTTAAACATTGATACATACTATTTTAGTTATGTAAATTACTTGAAATACGATATAGAACACCTAAAACATTGATACATACTATTTTAGTCACGTAAATTACTGAAGTACGATATACAACAACTAAAACATTGATACCTACTATTTTAGTCAGGTAAAATACTTGAAATATAATATACGACAACTAAAACATTCTACGTACTATTTTAGTCACGTAAATGACTTGAAATATAATATACAACAACTAAAACATTGATACATACTATTTTAGTCACATAAATTACTTGAAATAGGATATACAATAACTAAAACATTGATACATATTATTTTAGTCACGTAAATTACTGAAATACAATATACAACAACTAAAACATTGATACCTACTATTTTAGTAACGTAAATAACTTGAAATACGATATACAACAACTAAAACATTGATACATTCTATTTTAGTCACGTAAATTACTGAAATCCGATATACAACAACTAAAACATTGATACGTACTATTTTAGTCACGTAAAATACTTTAAATATAATATACGACAACTAAAACAGTGATTCGTACTATTGTAGTCACGTAAATTACTTGAAATATAATATACAACAACTAAAACATTGATACGTACTATTTTAGTCACCTAAATTACTGAAATACGATATACAACAACTAAAACATTTATACGTACTATTTTAGTCACGTAAATTACTGAAATACGATATACAAAAACCAAAACATTGATACGTACTATTTCAGTCACGTAAATTACTTGAAATACGATATACAACAACTAAAACATTGATACATACTATTTTAGTCACGTAAAACTAAAATATTTATTCGTACGTTTTTAGTCATGTAAATTACTTAAATACGATATACCACTACTAAAACATTGATACATAATCTTTTAGTCACGTAAATTACTTGAAATACGATAAACAACACTTAAACCATTGATACGTACTATTTTAGTCACGTAATTACTGAAATACGATATACAACAACTAAAATATAAATACGTACTATTTTAGTCACGTAAATTACTGAAATACGATATACAACAACTAAAACATTGATGCGTACTATTTTAGTCAAGTAAATTACTGAAATACTATATACAAATACTAAAATATTGATACGTACTATTTTTGTCACGTAAATTACTGAAATACGATATACAACAACTAAAACATTGATACGTACTATTTTAGTCACGTAAATTACTGTAAATACGATACACAACAACTAAAACATTGATACGTACTATTGTAGTCACGTAAATTACTTGAAATTCGATATACAACAACTAAAACATTGATACGTACTATTTTAGAGACGTAAATTACTGAAATACTATATACAAATACTAAAATATTGATCCGTACTATTTTAGTCACGTACATTACTGAAATACGATATACAAAAAATAAAACATTGATGCTTACCATTTTAGTAACGTAAATTACTTGAAATATAATATACGACAACTAAAACATTGATACGTAATATTTTAGTCATTTAAATTACATGAAGTACGATATACAACAACTAAAACATTGATACGTACTATTTAAGTCACATAAATTTCTTGAAATAAAACATACAAAAACTAAAACATTGATATGTACTATTTTAGTCACGTGACTTACTTGAAATACGATATACAATAACTAAAAAATTGATACATACTATTTTAGTCACGTAAATTAGTGAAAGACGAGATACAACAACTAAAACATTGATACGTAATATTTTAGTTACGTAAATTACTTAAATACGATATACAACAACTAAAACATTGATACGTACTATTTTAGTCACGTAAATTACTTGGAATATGATATACTACAACTAAAACATTTATACGTTCTATTTTAGTCATAAAGAATACTGAAAAAAGATACACAACAACTAAAACATTGATAGGTACTATTTTAGTCACGTAAATTACTGAAATACGATATACAACAACTAAAATATTGATACGTACTATTTTAGTCACGTAAATTACTGACATACGATATACAACAAATAAAACATTGATACGTACTATTTTAGTCCCGTAAATTACTTGAAATACGATTTACAACAACTAAAACATTGATACATACTATTTTAGTCACATGAATTACTTTAAATACGATGTACAACAACTAAAAAATTTGATACGTACAATTTTAGTCACGTAAATTACTGAAATACGATAAACAACAACTAAGACATTGATAGGTACTATTTTAGTCACGTAAATTACTTGCAATATAATATAGAACAACTAAAACATTGATACGTACTATTTTAGTAACGTACATTACTTGAAATAAAATATACAACAACTAACACATTCATACCTACTATATTAGGCACATAAAATACTGAAATACGATATACAAAAAATAAAACATTGATACTTTCTATTTTAGTCACGTAAATTACTTGAAATATGATATACAACAACTAAAACATTGATACGTACTGTTTTAGTCACGTAAATTACTTGAAATACGATATACAACAACTAAAACATAGATATGTACTATTTTAGTCACGTAAATTACTGAAATACGATATACAACAACTAAAACATTGACACGTACAATTTTAGTCACATAAATTACTTAAAATACGATATACAACAAGTAAAACATAGATAGTACTATTTTAGTCACGTAAATGACTGACATACGATTTAAACAAACTAAGCCATTGATACGTACTATTGTAGTCACGTAAATTACTGCAATTCGATATACAAAAACTTAAACATTGATACGTACTATTTTAGTCACGTAAACTACTTGAAATATAATATACAACAGTTAAAACATTGATACGTACAATTTTAGTCATGTAAATTACTTAAAGACGATATACAACAACTAAAACATTGATACGTACTATTTTAGTCACGTAAATTACTGAAATACGATATACAACAACTAAACCATTGATATGTACTATTTTAGTAACGTAAATTACTGAAATACGATATGAAACAACTAAAACATTGATACGTACTATTTTAGTCACGTAAATTACTGAAATACGATATACAACAACTAAAACATTGATACGTACTATTTTAGTCACGTAAATTACTGAAATACGATATACAACAACTAAAACATTGATACGTACTATTTTAGTCACGTAAAATACTGAAATACGACATACAACAACTAAAACATTGATGCTTACCATTTTAGTAACGTAAATTACTTGAAATACAACATACAGCAACTAAAAAATTGATACGTACTATTTTAGTCACGTAAATTACTTGAAATACGATATACAACTAAAACATTGATACATACTGTTTTAGTAACGTAAATTAGTTAAATATAATATACAGCAACTAAAACATTGATACATACAATTTAAGTCAGGTAAATTACTTTAAATACGATATACAACAACTAAAACATTGATATGTACTATTTTAGTCACGTAAATTGCTTGAAATATAATATATTTAAATATATATACGTAAATTACTGAAATACATTATACAACAACTAAAACATTGATACCTACTATTTTAGTCACGTAAATTACTTGAAATAAGATATACAACAACTGAAATATTGACACGTACGATTTTAGTAACATAAAACACTGAAATACGATATACAACCACTAAAACATTGATACGTACTATTTTAGTTACGTAAATTACTTTAAATACGATATACAACAACTAAAACATAGATATGTATTATTTAATCATGTAAATTACTGAAATACGATATACAACAACTAAAACATTCATACGTACTATTTTAGTCACGTAAATTACTTAAAATACGATATACAACAAGTAAAACATAGATGCGTACTATTTTAGTCAGTTAAATTACTGACACACGATTTAAACAAACTAAAGCATTGATACGTGCTATTGTAGTCACGTAAATTACTGCAATACGATATACAACAACTAAAACATTGATACGTACTATTTTAGTCACGTAAACTTCTTTAAATATAATATACAACAGCTAAAACATTGATATGTACAATTTTAGTCATGTAAATTACTTAAAGACGATATACAACAACTAAAACATTGATACGTACTATTATAGTCACGTAAATTACTGAAATACGATATACAACAACTAATATATTGATACGTACTATTTTAGTCACGTAAATTACTGAAATACGATATAAAACAACTAAAACATTGATACGTACTATTTTAGTCACGTTAATTACTTGAAATATAATATACAGCAACTAAAACATTGATACATACAATTTAAGTGAGGTAAATTACTTTACGTACGACATACAACAACTAAAACATTGATATGTACTATTTTAGTCACGTAAATTTCTTGAAATATAATATACAGCAACTAAAACATTGATATGAACTATTTATTCACGTAAATTACTTGAAATACGATATACAACAAGGAAAACATTGATACGTACTTTTTTACTCACGTAAATTACTGAAATACGATATACAACAACTTAAACATTGATACGTACTATTTTAGTCACGTAAATTACTTGAACTACGATATACTACAACTGAAACATTGATACGTACTATTTTAGTCACGTAAATTACTGAAATACGATATAAAACAACTAAAACATTGATACGTAATGTTTTAGTCACGTAAATTACTTGAAATACGATATACAACAACTAAAACATTGATACGTACTATTTAATCACATAAAATACTGAAATACGATATACAACAACTAAAACATTGATACGTACTATTTTAGTCACGTAAATTACTTGAAATACGATATACAACAACTAAAACATTGATACGTACTATTTTAGTCATATAAATTTATAATATACAGCAACTAAAACATTGATACATACAATTCAAGTCAGGTAAATTACTTTAAATACGATATACAACAACTAAAACATAGATATGTTCTTTTTTAGTCATGTAAATTACTGAAATACGATATACAACAACTAACACATTTATACGTACTATTTTACTCACGTAAATTACTGAAATACGATATACAACAACTAAAATATTGATATGTACTATTTTAGTCACGTAAATTACTGAAATACGAGATACAAAAAGTAAAACATTGACGCTTACCATTTTAGTAACGTAAATTACTTGAAATATAATATACGACAACTAAAACATTGATACGTACTATTTTAGTCACCTAAATGACTTGAAATATAATATACAACAAGTAAAACATTGATACGTACTATTTTAGTCCCGTAAATTACTGAAATACGATATACAACAACTAAAATATTGATACGTACTATTTTGTTCACGTAAATTACTTGAAAGGCGACATACAACAACTAAAACATTGATACGTTCTATTTTAGTCGCGTAAATTACTGAAATACGATATACAACAACTAAAACATTGATACGTACTGTTTTAGTCACGTAAAATTCTTGAAATGCGCTATACAACAAGTAAAACATTCATATATACTATTTTAGTCACGTAAATTACTGAAATACGATATACAACAACTAAAACATTGATACGTACTATTTTAGTCACGTAAATTTCTGAACTACGATATACAACATCTAAATTATTGATACGTAGTATTTTAGTCCCGTAAAATACTAAAATACGATCTACAACAACTAAAACATTGATACGTACTATTTTAGTCACATAAATTACTTGAAATTCGATATACAACAACTAAAACATTGATATGTCCTATTTTAGTAACGTAAATTACTTGAAATATAATATACAACAGCTAAAACATTGATACATACTATTTTAGTCACGTAGATTACTTGAAATACGATATACAACCACCAAAACATTGATGTGTACTATTTTAGTCACGTAAATTACTTGAAATATAATATACAATACTTAAAACATTGATATGTACTATTTTAGTCACGTAAATTACTGAAATACGATATACAACAGCTTAAATATTGATACATACTATTTAATCCCGTAAACTACTTGAAATATAATATACAACGGCTAACACAGTGATACGTACTATTTTAGTGACGTAAATTACTGAAATACGATGTACAACAACTAAAACATTGATACGTACTGTTTTAGTCACGTAAATTACTTGAAATATTAAATACAACAACTAAAACATTGATACATACTATTTTAGTCACGTAAACTACTTGAAATATAATATACAACAGCTAAAACATTGATCCGTACTATTTTAGTCGTGTAAATTACTGAAATATGATATACAACAACTAAAACATTGATACATTCTATTTTAGTCACTTAAAGTACTTGAAATACGATATACAACAACTAAAACATTGATAGGTACTATTTTAGTCACATAAAATACTGAAATACGATATACAACAACTAAAACATTGATACGTACTATTTTAGTCACTTAAATTACTTGGCATACGATATACAACAACTAAAACATTGATAGTACTATTTTAGTCATATAAATTTATAATATACAGCAACTAAAACATTGATACATACAATTTAAGTCAGGTAAATTACTTAAATACGCTATACAACAACTAAAACATTGATATGTACTATTTTAGTCACGTAAATTTCTTGAAATATAATATACAACAACTAAAACATTGATAGTACTATGTTAGTCACATAAAATACTGAAATACGATATACAACAACTAAAACATTGATACGTTCTATTTTAGTGACGTAAATTACTTGAAATACGATCTACAACAATGAAATATTGATACGTACTATTTTAGTCACGTAAATTACTGAAATACGATATACAACAACTAAAACATTGATACGTACTATTTTAGTCACGTAAATTTCTTGAAATATAATATACAACAACTAAAACATTGACACGTACTATGTTAGTCACATAAAATACTGAAATACGATATACAACAACTAAAACATTGATACGTACTATTTTAGTCACGTAAATTACTTGAAATACGATATACAACAACTAAAACATTGATACGTACTATTTTAGTCATATAAAATACTGAAATACGTTACACAACAAGTAAAACATTGATATGTACTTTTTTAATCATGTAAATTATTTGAAATACGATATACAACAATTAAAACATTGATACGTACTATTTTAATCACGTAAATTACTGAAATACGATATACAACAACTAAAATATTGATACGTACTATTGTAGTCACGTAAATTACTGACATACGATATACAACCACTATAACATTGATACGTACTATTTTAGTCACATAAATTACTTGAAATACGATATACAGCAACTAAAACATTGATACAGACTATTTTAGTCACATTAATTACTTTAAATACGATATACAACAACTAAAACATTGATAATACTATCTTAGTCACGTTAATTACTTAGATACGATAAACAACAACTAAGACATTTATAGGTACTATTTTAGTCACGTAAATTACTGAAATACGATATACAACAACTAAAACATTGATACGTACTATTTTAGTCACGTAAATTACTTGCAATATAATATACAACTAAAACATTGATACGTACTATTTTAATCACGTACACTACAAATAAATAAAATATACAACAACCAAAACATTTATACAAACTATTTTAGTCACGTAAATTACTTGAAATACGATTTACAACAACTAAAACATTTATACGTATTATTTTAGTCACGTTAATTACTTGAAATACGATATATAACCACTGAAACATTGATATGTACTATTTTAGTCACGTAAATTACTGAAATACGATATACAACAACTAAAACATTGATAGGTACTATTTTAGTCACGTAAATGTCTTGAAATACGATATACAACAACTGAAACATTGTTACGTACTACGTTAGTCACGTAAATTACTGAAATGGGATATACAACAACTAAAACATTGATACGTTCTATTTTAGTCACGTAAATTACTGAAATACGATATACAACAACTAAAACATTGATACGTACTATTTTAGTAACGTAAAGTACTGGAAATACGGTATACCACAACTAAAACATTGATACGTACTATTTTAGTCACGTAAATTACTTGAAATACGATATACAACAACTAAAACAGTGATAGGTACTATTTTAGTCACGTAAATTACTTGAAATACGATAAACAATCACTAAAACATTGATACGTACTATTTTAGTCACGTAAATTACTGTAAGACGATATAAACAAACTAAAGCATTGATACGTACTATTTCAGTCACGTAAATTACTGAAATACGATATACAACAGCTTAAACATTGATACGTACTATTTAGTCACGTATACTACTTTAAATATAATATACAACAGCTAAAACAGTGATACGTGCTATTTTAGTAACGTAAATTCCTGAAAGACGATATAAACCAACTAAAACATTGATACGTACTATTTTAGTCACGTGGAATTCTTGAAATGCGATATACAACAAGTAAAACATTGATACGTACTATTTTAGTCACGTAAATTACTGAAATACGATATACAACAACTAAAACATTGATACGTACTATTTTAGTCACGTAAATTATTGAACTACGATATACAAAAACTAAAACATTGATACGTACTATTTTAGTCACGTAAAATACTTAAATACGATCTACAACAACTAAAACATTGATACATACTATTTTCGTCACATAAATTACTTGAAATTTGATATACAACAACTAAAACATTGATACATACTATTTTAGTCACGTAAATTACTTAAAATACGATATACAACAACTAAAACATTTATACGTACTATTTTAGTCACGTAAATTACTTGAAATACGATATACAAAAAACTGGAACATTCATTTTAGTCACGTAAATAACTTGAACTACGACATAAAAAAGCTGAATAATTTATACGTACTATTTTAGTCACGTAAATAACTTGAAATACGATATACAACAACTAAAACATTGATACATACTATTTTAGTCACGTAAATTACTTGAAATATAATATACAACAGCTAAAACATTGATACATACTATTTTAGTCAAGTAAATTACCGAAATACGATATACAACAACTTAAACATTTATACATACTATTTTAGTGACGAAAATTACTTGAAATATAATATACGACAACTAAAACATTGATACGTACTATTTTAGTCCCGTTAATTACTTGAAATATAATATACAACAACTAAAACATTGATACGTACTATTTTAGTCACGTAAATTACTTGAAATACAATATACAACAACTAAAACATTGATACATACTATTTTAGTCACGTAAATTACTTAAAATACGATATACAACAACTAAAACATAGATATTTCCTATTTTAGTCACGTAAATTATTTGAAATATAATATACAACAGCTAAAACATTGCTCCGTACTATTTTAGTCACGTAAATTACTGAAATACGATATACAACAACTAAAACATTGATACGTATTATTTTAGTCATGTAAATTACTTGAAATACGATATACAACAACTAAAACATAGATAAGTACTATTTTAGTCACGTAAATTATTGAAATATAATATACAACACGTAAAACATTCGTACGTACTATTTTCGTCACATAAATTACTTAAAATATATATACAACAGCTAAAATTGTGCTTACTATTTTAGTCACCTAAATTATTTCAAATACAACAGCTAAAACATTGATACCCACTGATACTGATAAAACATTGATACCTACTATATTAGTTATGTAAATTAATTGAAATACGATATAAAACTAAAGCTCATCCATTGATACGCAAAATTTTAGTTACGTAAATTACTTGAAACATAATATACAACAGCTAAAACATTGATACATACTATTTCAGTCACGTAAATTACTGAAATACGATATACAACAATTAAAACATTGATACGTACTATTTTAGTCACGTAAATTACTTGTAACATAATATACAACAATTAAAACATTGATACGTACTATTTCCGTCACGTACATTACGTTAAACACTATATAAACAGCTTAAACAGTGGTACCAACTATTTTAGTCACGTAAATTACTAGAAATAAAAGATACAACAGCTAAAACATTGATACGTACTATTTTAGTCACGGAAATTACTTGAAATATAATATACCGAAGCTAAACCATTGATACGTACTATTTTAGTCACGTTAGTTGCTTGAAATACAATATACAACAGCTAAAACATTTATACGTACTATTTTAGTCACCTAAATTACTTGAAATATAATATACAACAGCTTAAGCATTGATATGTACTATTTTAGTCACGTAAATTATTTCAAATACGATATACACCAACTAACACATTGATACGTACTAGTATAATCACGCAAAGTACTTGAAATATAATATACAACAGCTAAAAAATTGATACATACTATTTTAGTCACGTAAATTACTTGAAATATAACATACAACAGCTAAAACCTTGATTGAGATTGTCGGACTCACTTCCTCATCTTGGTTGTTATTGTCACAACGTTTCGGCCGTTTTGCCCTCCGGCCTTCGTCAGGTGAACCGTTTGTTAGGAGTCTCGAACCCAACCCTTTGTTATTATTACAGGGGTACCGTGTTCGGACTCCAGCTAGGCTTTGGGACATAGTTGCTTTTTCACTGCCTTCGTTCAGGATTAGTGACATATGGCCGAGTGGTCCTAGACGTTGTATCAAAGTTTACAGTTACCCAAAATTGCTGAGTTCAATCCTGAACGAAGGCAGTGAAAAAGTAACATTGAAAACAGAGAATCAGCAACTATGTCCCAAAGCCTAGCTGGAGTCCGAACACGGTACCCCCGTAATAATAATAAAGGGTGTGGTTCGAGACTCCTAACAAACGGTTCACCTAACGAAGGCCGGAGGGCAAAACGGCCGAAACGTTGTGACAATAACAACCAAGATGAGGAAGTCAGTCCGACAATCTCAATCAATGAAAACACCTCATCTCAAAAATACAGACAATTACTAGCTAAAACCTTGATACATACTATTTTAGTCACGTAAATTAATTGAAAAATAGGACACAACTTGAAATATAATATACAACAGCCGAAGCAGTTATACGTACTATTTTAGTCACCTAAATTCCTAAAATATAATATACAACACCAACAACATTGATAAGTACTATTTTAGTAACGTAAGTTACTTGAAATATAATATACAACAGCTAAACCTAGATACGTACTATTTTAGTCACGTAAATTACTTGAAATATAATATACAACAGCTAAAACATTGATACGTACTATTTTAGTCACCTAAATTACTTGAAATATTATATACAACACGAAAAACTTGATATACAACGTACTATTTAGTCACCCAAATTACTTGAAATATAATATACAACACGAAAACATTGATACGCACTATTTTAGTCACCTAAATTACTTGAAATATAATATACAACACGAAAACATTGATACGCACTATTTTAGTCACCTAAATTACTTGAAATATAATATACAACACGAAAACATTGATACGCACTATTTTAGTCACCTAAATTACTTGAAATATGTTATACAACACGAAAACATTGATACGCACTATTTTAGTCACCTAAATTACTTGAAATATAATATACAACACGAAAACATTGATACGCACTATTTTAGTCACCTAAATTACTTGAAATATATTATACAACACGAAGACATTGATACGCACTATTTTAGTCACCTAAATTACTTGAAATATAATATACAACACGAAAACATTGATACGCACTATTTTAGTCACCTAAATTACTTGAAATATAATATACAACACGAAAACATTGATACGCACTATTTTAGTCACCTAAATTACTTGAAATATAATATACAACACGAAAACATTGATACGCACTATTTTAGTCACCTAAATTACTTGAAATATGTTATACAACACGAAAACATTGATACGCACTATTTTAGTCACCTAAATTACTTGAAATATAATATACAACAAGAAGACATTGATACGCACTATTTTAGTCACCTAAATTACTTGAAATATAATATACAACACGAAAACATTGATACGCACTATTTTAGTCACCTAAATTACTTGAAATATAATATACAACACGAAAACATTGATACGCACTATTTTAGTCACCTAAATTACTTGAAATATAATATACAACACGAAAACATTGATACGCACTATTTTAGTCACCTAAATTACTTGAAATATGTTATACAACACGAAAACATTGATACGCACTATTTTAGTCACCTAAATTACTTGAAATATAATATACAACACGAAAACATTGATACGCACTATTTTAGTCACCTAAATTACTTGAAATATAATATACAACACGAAGACATTGATACGCACTATTTTAGTCACCTAAATTACTTGAAATATAATATACAACACGAAAACATTGATACGCACTATTTTAGTCACCTAAATTACTTGAAATATAATATACAACACGAAAACATTGATACGCACTATTTTAGTCACCTAAATTACTTGAAATATAATATACAACACGAAGACATTGATACGCACTATTTTAGTCACCTAAATTACTTGAAATATAATATACAACACGAAAACATTGATACGCACTGCTTTAGTCACCTAAATTACTTGAAATATAATATACAACACGAAGACATTGATACGCACTATTTTAGTCACCTAAATTACTTGAAATATATTATACAACGCTGAAAACATTGATACATACTATTTTAGTCACCTAAATTACTTGAAATATATTATACAACGCTGAAAACATTGATACGTACTATTTTAGTCACCTAAATTACTTGAAATATATTATACAACGCTGAAAACATTGATACATACTATTTTAGTCACCTAAATTACTTGAAATATATTATACAACGCTGAAAACATTGATACGTACTATTTTAGTCACCTAAATTACTTGAAATATATTATACAACGCTGAAAACATTGATACGTACTATTTTAGTCACCTAAATTACTTGAAATATATTATACAACGCTGAAAACATTGATACATACTATTTTAGTCACCTAAATTACTTGAAATATATTGTACAACGCTGAAAACATTGATACGTACTATTTTAGTCACCTAAATTACTTGAAATATATTATACAACGCTGAAAACATTGATACATACTATTTTAGTCACCTAAATTACTTGAAATATATTATACAACGCTGAAAACATTGATACATACTATTTTAGTCACCTTAATTACTTGAAATATATTATACAACGCTGAAAAAATTGATACGTACTATTTTAGTCACCTAAATTACTTGAAATATATTATACAACGCTGAAAACATTGATACGTACTATTTTAGTCACCTAAATTACTTGAAATATATTATACAACGCTGAAAACATTGATACATACTATTTTAGTCACCTAAATTACTTGAAATATATTATACAACGCTGAAAACATTGATACATACTATTTTAGTCACCTTAATTACTTGAAATATATTATACAACGCTGAAAACATTGATACATACTATTTTAGTCACCTAAATTACTTGAAATATATTATACAACGCTGAAAACATTGATACGTACTATTTTAGTCACCTAAATTACTTGAAATATATTATACAACGCTGAAAACATTGATACGTACTATTTTAGTCACCTAAATTACTTGAAATATATTATACAACGCTGAAAAAATTGATACCTACTATTTTAGTCACCTAAATTACTTGAAATATATTATACAACGCTGAAAACATTGATACATACTATTTTAGTCACCTAAATTACTTGAAATATATTATACAACGCTGAAAAAATTGATACGTACTATTTTAGTCACCTAAATTACTTGAAATATATTATACAACGCTGAAAACATTGATACGTACTATTTTAGTCACCTAAATTACTTGAAATATATTATACAACGCTGAAAACATTGATACGTACTATTTTAGTCACCTAAATTACTTGAAATATATTATACAACGCTGAAAAAATTGATACATACTATTTTAGTCACCTAAATTACTTGAAATATAATATACAACGCTGAAAACATTGATACGTACTATTTTAGTCACCTAAATTACTTGAAATATATTGTGCAACGCTGAAAACATTGATACGTACTATTTTAGTCACCTAAATTACTTGAAATATATTATACAACGCTGAAAAAATTGATACGTACTATTTTAGTCACCTAAATTACTTGAAATATATTATACAACGCTGAAAAAATTGATACATACTATTTTAGTCACCTAAATTACTTGAAATATATTATACAACGCTGAAAACATTGATACATACTATTTTAGTCACCTAAATTACTTGAAATATATTGTACAACGCTGAAAAAATTGATACGTACTATTTTAGTCACCTAAATTACTTGAAATATATTATACAACGCTGAAAACATTGATACGTACTATTTTAGTCACCTAAATTACTTGAAATATATTGTACAACGCTGAAAACATTGATACGTACTATTTTAGTCACCTAAATTACTTGAAATATATTGTACAACGCTGAAAACATTGATACGTACTATTTTAGTCACTTAAATTACTTGAAATATATTGTACAACGCTGAAAACATTGATACGTACTATTTTAGTCACCTAAATTACTTGAAATATATTGTACAACGCTGAAAACATTGATACGTACTATTTTAGTCACCTAAATTACTTGAAATATATTGTACAACGCTGAAAACATTGATACGTACTATTTTAGTCACCTAAATTACTTGAAATATATTATACAACGCTGAAAACATTGATACGTACTATTTTAGTCACCTAAATTACTTGAAATATATTGTACAACGCTGAAAACATTGATACGTACTATTTTAGTCACCTAAATTACTTGAAATATATTATACAACGCTGAAAACATTGATACGTACTATTTTAGTCACCTAAATTACTTGAAATATATTGTACAACGCTGAAAACATTGATACGTACTATTTTAGTCACCTAAATTACTTGAAATATATTGTACAACGCTGAAAACATTGATACGTACTATTTTAGTCACCTAAATTACTTGAAATATATTATACAACGCTGAAAACATTGATACGTACTATTTTAGTCACCTAAATTACTTGAAATATATTGTACAACGCTGAAAACATTGATACGTACTATTTTAGTCACCTAAATTACTTGAAATATATTATACAACGCTGAAAACATTGATACGTACTATTTTAGTCACCTAAATTACTTGAAATATATTGTACAACGCTGAAAACATTGATACGTACTATTTTAGTCACCTAAATTACTTGAAATATATTATACAACGCTGAAAACATTGATACATACTATTTTAGTCACCTTAATTACTTGAAATATATTATACAACGCTGAAAACATTGATACATACTATTTTAGTCACCTAAATTACTTGAAATATATTATACAACGCTGAAAACATTGATACATACTATTTTAGTCACCTAAATTACTTGAAATATATTATACAACGCTGAAAACATTGATACATACTATTTTAGTCACCTAAATTACTTGAAATATATTATACAACGCTGAAAACATTGATACGTACTATTTTAGTCACCTAAATTACTTGAAATATATTATACAACGCTGAAAACATTGATACATACTATTTTAGTCACCTAAATTACTTGAAATATATTATACAACGCTGAAAACATTGATACGTACTATTTTAGTCACCTAAATTACTTGAAATATATTATACAACGCTGAAAACATTGATACATACTATTTTAGTCACCTAAATTACTTGAAATATAATATACAACGCTGAAAACATTGATACATACTATTTTAGTCACCTAAATTACTTGAAATATATTATACAACGCTGAAAACATTGATACATACTATTTTAGTCACCTAAATTACTTGAAATATATTATACAACGCTGAAAACATTGATACATACTATTTTAGTCACCTAAATTACTTGAAATATAATATACAACGCTGAAAACATTGATACGTACTACTAGACATCACAAAAGCAAGTGGACTCGATCATCCATGCTGTTGCTGTTTAAAAAATAAGCTCTGCTGAGTTCGCTCCAGTTCTCTCTAACTAGTTCGCCTTAACGAATTTGCTTTCCTGACTGTTTAAAAACCACTTCTCTGGTACGAGTTTTCAAGAATTCTGGCGAATTAAATTATCACCCCATTAACCCCCCCCCCCTTTTTTCGCAGCTATATGGCTTTTCGTAGGTTGATCAGCCAACATGGTCGTCTGATGTTGACGTCACGTGGTAATTAAAAATTGCAAAAAAAAGATAGGAACGAAATGAGTTTTGATAGTTTTGGGCGAAATAAAAAATGACTGTTTTGACTACCTTGTTTTATAGACATTTTTTTCTGAATTTCTTTGCATTTACCAATTAACCTGATGTTTAATGTAATTTTCAAATTTTCATAATTTGCAATTAAGAGTCTACAAATAAACCAGCTGCCATAACTCTTGATAATATATTATGCTTTTTTTTCTTTTTTTTTTTTTTCACTAACTGTATCGGGATTGTTTTTTTTTGTTTGTTTTTTTTTTTTTTTCAAATTGCTTAATCAAATTTGTCTCTCAATTCAGCCATTGAAAAACGGTCAGTTCTTGATAAACAAGAGTCGCTGGGATTCAATCAACAATTACCTCTCGGAAATGGGACGACGTTACAATGATATTGAATTCAATTATGACAAAGAAATTTTTGAACAGCTGAAGAATGCTGGTAACATATTTTCTTCTTTCTTTCTTTTATTTCTTCTTTATGTTCCTATTTACCTGCCTCCCCACGAGGGCATAGTTAGTCACAAGGTCGGTTTGTAATATGGAGAAAATCCAGCTCCCTAAAAACAGCACTCTGGATAGGAACAAAAATAAAAATTCTCGGTCATGAAGGATTTCTCGTCCACTAACCGAGGACAGAAAAGGTGAAGTGTAGCAAAACTACACTGGAATCTTGGTCCCGAAGGCCGTGAACACTTCTTACTTTATGTTAGCCAGAAGTTAGGGTTAGGGTTAGTTATTATTGCATTGACATATCGATATTTCATTCTGTCTAGCCAGTTTGTCTTTTTTCTCCTTCCGCCATGTATTTTTTTCTTTCTTAATATTTTTTTTATAGTACCAAAATGCCTTTCACTTCAGTTCGTTTAATAAATAAATAAATAAATAAATAAATAAATAAATAAATGGTCATCTGAAACGATCTTTTTGCTGGCAAACAATTTCAAATAATTACGCAAATAATACAAGGGGGATAATTCTTATTTTTACCTGAAAGTTTTATCTCCCCTCTATATTAGTTACAAAACGAATCGACATTGTTTTTGTGTATATGTGATTCCAGTAAAACCAATTTAATTTTAACGACAAAAATCCAGTTATTTATTTGTCTTTTAGAAGCGTTTCTATTTTCCCCAAAAGACTAATAGTCGTGATGGGCTGAATAAACTAACACGAGTAAAAAGACTCATAATTATCTACAACTAGTATCTTCTCTACATATAAAGCTGAATCGTTTATTGCACAAACATTGAGATTAAGACATCACTTTTCCATTCATCATAGAATTTAAAAAAAAAAAAAGAAAAAAAAAAAGGAAACAACTGGACAATAAGTTTACAGTTGATAGCGCAATCCTAGCATTTACAGCGATTTCATACTAGATTCAGACTATAATACCGACCCACAATTTGAAACTCACAATTTCAACTCATCTGATACATGGCATAACTTTAATTATCTCCCAATACTGTCAATGTAGTACATGCCTTATATAATAAACCGAAAATTATCTGCCAGTATACCTCCAAAAGAAAATACCAGGTCGTGCTTAATGGCTGTACATCTAAACATTATGATATTAATACTGTTGTGTCCCCGGGGTCGATCCTTAGATATTATTCCCGATTTTCATGAACAGCATCATTGATACAATTGTGTCGAAGATGGGTATTAGTGGTGGAATGATTCTAATATCTTAACTAATTCTGATACAAGTACTGATCTCCTCCTAAATTCTTGATTCTGAAGCAATAACTGATTCCGATTCTTCTTAAATCTCTAAATATTTAGGTACGAGTTAATTTTTGTTTGGCGTTTCGTTTTGTTTTTGTTTTTTTGTTTTTTTTTTGTTTTTGTTTTTTTTGTTTGTTTTTTCTTTTTATTTCAGATTAGCATGGGTGCCTGGCGTTGCCCGGGTGTTTGGGGGTGTATGTTGAGCAAAAAAAAAAAGTGGTAGTAGGAAGGCAGACTCGAACCTATACCACAAAAGAGGAAAATAACGGGGAAAAAACCTGACGTCTTTGCTGACCACCGCCAAACAGGAAGTGACGTAGGTTTTAATTAAGGCTAGACAATCGAAAAGAGAGGATGACTTTCGAAAATATCGGCGAAAAAAGCGACCCCCCCCCCGTAGAAAAGTGCCCAATTGAAGGTAAAGATATTAATAATTTTAGCCATTTTTTATATTTGTCGTCTGAAAGCCTCATCAGTATGTCCTGTATTTAAGAACTCAGGTGAAAAGTCATCTCCCTCTCAGTACAGACCAATAAGTCTCCTGCGTGTCATGAGTAAGTTGCTGGAATCCATATTAAATAAAGAAGTAGTCAACCACCTCAACAGAAACAACCTTCTTAGTGACATACAATATGGTTTCCGCTCTGCAAGATCTACAGCAGATGTGCTAACGGTAATATCTCATAGGATTAGTGAATCTCTTGACAAAGGTTTCCTTTCCAGGGCAATTGCTCTTGACATATCGAAGGCCTTCAATAGGGTATGGCATAAGGGCCTACTACACAAGATTTCCAGCTACGGTATTACTGGAAATGTTTTCTGAATCATTAAATCATTTCTCTCTGATAGGTTTATAAGAGTAGTGGTTGATGGGCAGAAATCAGAGGCCCACAGTATTAATGCTGGAGTCCCCCAGGGGTCTATCCTGGGCCCAACTCTCTTCCTGATCTACATCAATGATCTCCATAAAACACATACTTAAATCATTCGTTGACATCTATACTGATGACACAACAATCTATGGCAACACATCAAAGGCTGTAAATGACAAAGTTCTCTCTGATTCTCTCTCCTCTAATCTTGAGCGCGTAGTACAATGGGGGAAGAGGTGGCTGGTCACTTTTAATGCATCCAAAACCAAGCTTCTATCTTTACATCATCAACGCTCTTATCCCCATCTGGCATCAATTGAAATGGATGGCTCTCGCCTTGGGAAGGCTCCATGTTTTGACAAGCTTCTGGGTTTGACCTTTACTCCTGATCTGAAATGGAACACGTACATCAAATCTGTTGCCAGGGACGCTGGGAAAATGGTGGGATCCTTCTACCGCTCCAGAAGATATCTCACTAATGATGCAATTCTCTATCTGTATAAAAGCCAAGTACGTCCAAGGATGGAGTACTGCTGCCGCATCTGGGCAGGAGCTGCTAAAAACAGCCTATCCTGCCTTGACAGAGTACAAAATAGACTTCGTGGTTTGGTGAGGGGTGCCCTTTTCTCTACCCTGCAACCTCTCTCCCACAGAAGAGACGTTGCGAGCCTGTCTTTGTTTTATCGTTATTTCCATGGCAAGTGGTCGTCTGAGCTGCACTCTCTCGTCCTCCCTCACCAATTTTTCACGATAAACACCCGTCTGGCTGAAACAACTGTCAATAATTTTCCCCACTCTTTATCTGTGCCTAAATCCAAATGTAGATTCCATGAGCAGAGCTTCTTTCTCAGAAGTGCACGATTGTGGAACTCTTCCGTTCGCCTGTTTCCCACCTGACTACAACTTGGATGTCTTCAAATCCAACATAAACAAATTCCTGACAAACCGGCCCCTTACGTAAGACACTCTATCAAAACCCCTAATACTAATGATTACTACAATACTATCTCATTGATTACTGTACACGCAAAATAACCCTTATCCCTGAGTGGCCTCAGGCCTTGAGAAGTGGTGACCCCCATGTAAAAAAAAAAAAAAAAAAAGGTTAAACTTCAAATTGATACTGATCTTGTAAAAATCCGTCGCCTCTGTCAAAGGTTTTAGGAAGACATGCAAACATACATTTATATATTGGTAACTAAAAATTTTCGACATAAACCAATTAACAAGCTTGCCCTGTGTTTGAATACCTTTTATGTAAAATTTCAAATGTTTAGAAATTGTCTAAGTAATTTGGTAGAGACTGCAGAGGTCAATTGTTTTTATCTTTGACCCCTATTATGACCCCTTAACATTTATTGTTTTGGGCTCAAATCAAGTTATTATGTTAGATCCATGTCCAAGGAACCCATATCTAAAATTTCAAGTATTTAGACCCAAAATTGTCGGAGGAATTTGGTAAAGCTCTCAAAGGTCAAATCGCTGAACTTTGTAATTCGTTTTCGGCTAGAAATTTGGCTGTTAAGGGGTCCAAATTCAACAATTTGACCTTTGAGAGCTCTACCAAATTCCTCCAACAATTTTAGGTCTAAATACTTGAAATTTTAGATATGGGTTTGTAATTCGTTTTCGGCCAGAAATTTGGCTGTTAAGGGGTCAAAGATTTTCCCAAATCTCAGTAACCTGTATATCAAATTTCGAGTCTGTAGACTTAAAATTGAGAAAGTTATTGTGTAGGGAATTGTACACACACACACACACACACGTTCACTTTTATAGATATACTAGCATTCCAGCCCGGTGTTGCCCGGGTGTTTGGATGTGTATTTTGAGCAAAAAAAAAAAAAAGTGGTAGTAGGAAGGCAGGCTCGAACCTGTACCGCAAAGGAGGAAAAGAACGGGGTAAAAACCTGACGTCTTTGCTGTTAGGACCATCACCAAAGCGGAAGTGACGTAGGCTTAAATTAAGGCTAGACAATCGAAAGGAGAGGATGACTTTCAAAAATATCGGTAAAAAAAGCGACTCCCCCTCCCTATTGAAAAGTGCCCAATAAAGGTGAAGATATTACATACATACATTATATATTGGTAACTAAAAATTTTCGACCCAAATCGGTTAAAAAGCTTGCCCTATCTCTGAATACCCTTTATGTAAAATTTCATGTGTTTAGACCAGAAATTGTCTGAGTAATTTGGTAGAGACCGCAGAGGTCAAATTTTTTTTTTAACATTTATTGTTTGGAGCTCAGATCAAGTTGTTAAGTTAGATCCATGTCCAAGGAACCCATATCTAAAATTTCAAGTGTTTATACCCAAAATTGTCGGAGGAGTTTGGTAGAGTTCTCAAAGGTCAAATCATTGAACTTTGACCCCTTAACAGTCAAATTTCTGGCTGAAAACCGATCACAAAGATTTTCCCAAATCTCTGTACCTTGTATATCAAATTTCGAGTCTGTAGACTTAAAATTGACAGTTATTGTGTAGGAAAATGTGCACACACACACACACACACACACACACACACACACACACACACACACACACACACACGTTCACTTTTATAGATAGATAGATAGATAGATAGATGGATAGATAGATAGATAGATAGATTACTGTAAAAACCTATGTAATATATGCATATATTTTTGCAAACGTAAAAATATATTTTGGTGGGGGGGGGGAGTATCTAAAGACTTTAGTATTACTGTGTGTTTAAAATCGATAAGTATTTAGCATTTTATCATTAGTATCGGCAATTGAAAATTAAATTTTAAACAAAAATAATTAAAAGAATCGTTTTTGGCATCAGAAAATAGGCACAAAATTTTCCCTTTCCATCCCAACACTAGTGGGTATATTTGCTGATGACACCATGCTCTATTCTCAACATGTGAGCAAAACAAACGTACACATATACAGAGCAATGTCCTAATTCTTAGAAAACTACTTTTCGTCTGTAATGGAATGGGGCCAAAAATGGATAGTTACATTTAATGCTACTAAGACAAAACTCCTTTCCTTTAACAATTACATGAAACCTTTCTAACCACCAATTACTATGGCTGATAGTAATCTACCTGAGAGTCCAACATTCAAACACTTAACATTCATAGGTAATGTGAATTGGAACAAATACATAGAAGATACTGCTAAGTCTGATGCAAAAAATACTTCTCTCACGTGCTAGTGTTGTATTATCGCTACAAAGTCATCATTCGCCCATGTGTGAAGTATTGTTGCCATATTTGGGCGGATGCACAAACTACTAGTCTCTCCCACTGTGACAGGGTCCAAAGCAGAGCCTATAATCTTATAGGTCCACATCATCTATCATTGTCCCATTGCTGTAATATTTCATCCCTGCACATGCATTATTAAAAATAGTTGTTCATATTATTATAATTATTTTTTTTTTAATTTCTTATCAGTTTGTTCAAGTTGGGGATGGGGCATCCTACCAAATGCTAGACATTAATCTGTTATTTCATACATTGCAACCGAGAGATCTTTTTAAGATTTTAACCATCCCTTTAAGTGCAATTGTTTTAATCTCTCTTGCACTTGGTTCACCAGGTATATTTTCTGGGTAGTTTTTGAAATTCTATTTTATGAATCTAGTTGCTCCTATAATTACTGGAATAATGGAGATCTTCCTAAAATTCCAGTTTCTTTTCATGTCATATGTAAGACTTTGGTATTTCATTATTTTACCCTGTTTATGATACCAAAAATATTGCAAGAAAACCATTTCATGATTTGACTTTTAATGTTTGCAGGTGTTGAGGATTTGTTTGCGAAACACATTGCCTATCTCTTCATTCGCGACCCAGTTTATTTACTTTCTGAAAATTTGCAGCGGGACGGTAGCAAAGATACAGACCTTTTTGAGGTAAGATTATTTTAATTACTAGCAGACTGCTCGGGGTTGCCCGGTCTTACAATACACTTAAATCTGATATTTTAATTCATACAGATTTCGTATTATCATTTTTAGAGCCAATTTTCTGTTGATTATTATATTCTACCTAATATATAGTAATGATTCCAAAAGTAAAAATAAAAATATATATAACTCGGGTGCTATTTAGAATTGAAACCAAAACATATAGCTCTCTACCATCATTGTTACCCTCTGAGCCACGCCTTTACACATATAAAAAGTTTAAAAAAATATAACGTTGTTAAACGTATACATGTATATTTGCACATATGTAAAAGATACACGTTTAATCGACTTACAACTGATAAGCTCCATTTTTTTTTCAATTTTGACTCCTTAGCAGCTATTTTTACCAGCTAAAAAACAAATTTAATTTATTCCACAGGTCCAAATCCACTATATATGAAGTTTCAGGTCTGTAGACAAAAATAGAGGAGTTTGGTAGAGACCGTTCCTAACACAGACAGACGAGATCACTTATATATATATACAGTGTATCACAAAAGGTAGTACACTCCTCATATTTCTGCAGATATTTAAGTATCTCTTTATGGGACAACAAAATTGACAAAATGACACTACGACACAACGAAAAGTGGTCTGTCTGCAACTTTTATAACAGAGCTGATTTATTTCCCCCTCAAAATAAGTCAAACTGTAACCATTAAAAGCTAAACACCTGCCAACAAAAATGAGTACATCCCTTATGGAAAGTTGTTAATATTAACATGCACTATGCCAATTGTCGATATTTTGTGCGGCCACCATTATTATCCAGAACTGCCTTTACTCTCCTGGGCATGAGTTTATCAGAGCTTGACAAGTAGCCATTAGAATGTTCTTCCACTTTTCAATGACGGCTGATAGATGATGATCAATGATAGACATTTAATATTTTGATTTTTGTATATTTTTATTTTATTTTATTTTATTAATTTTATTTTATCGTATTTCATTTTATTTTTGTATATTTTTACTTTATTTTATTTTATTTATTTTATTTTTTTTTAATCTTATTTCATTTTATTTTTGTATATTTTGACTTTATTTTATTTTATTTATTTTATTTTTTTTTAATCTTATTTCATTCTATTTTTGTATATTTTTACTTTATTTTATTTTATTCATTTTATTTTATTCATTTTATTTTATTTCATTCTATTTTTGTATATTTTTACTTTATTTTATTTTATTTATTTTATTTTATTTAATCTTATTTCATTCTATTTTTGTATATTTTGACTTTATTTTGTTTTATTCATTTTATATTATTTATTTTATTTTATTTATTTTATCTTATTTCATTGTATTTTTGTATAATTTTACTTTATTTTATTTTATCCATATTATTTTATTTTTTATCTTATTTCATTTTATTTTGCATATTTTTAATTTAATTTTATTTTATTTATTAATTTTATCTTATTTCATTCTATTTTTGTATACTTTTACTTTACTTTATTTTATTTATTTTATTTTATTTATTTTATATTATTTATTTTATTTTATTCATTTTATTTTATTTATTTTACATTATTTATTTTATTTTATTTTATTTATCTGATTTCATTATGTTTTTGTATATTTTTACTTTATTTTATTTTATTTATTTTATTTTATTTTCCTTAGTTGATGAGAAAAGCACCCTCTCCCCAGTGGATCCCGTAATTCTCTGGTGGACTTGAATCTAATGGTTTTTGTTTTCTCATATGGAAATCCGGTTTGGATTCATACAATGTTTTTTTATCCTTCTTCTTTGTTAAATATCTTTAATTCTTCATTGTAGAATATCCAGTCGACTAATTGGCAATTTTTAAGGTTCAAGCCTCCACCTCCAAACTCTAACATTGGTTGGAGAGTAGAATTTCGACCAATGGATGTAAGAAAATCATTTTATTGCACAATTCTGTTTTTTTTTTTTTTTTTCAAATTTAATTTATTAAAATCAATAATTTCGTTTCTACTCTTAATATTATATTTTTATTTTCATTTTTAAAATAACTTGAAGAAAAACCGTTCCAGGATAAAAGCAATTCCCCAAAACAATTAATAATTTCTCACCACTTTTATGCACTCTCACTAATATCAAAATAACGATTTTATTAAAAAATGATTAAAGCCTGTTGCCGGCATTGCAGGAACGTTGTTGTACACTATCTGGTCTAAAGGTCGAGTGTTGACGTCACACTCTAGTTGAAAAACAGTTCCAAAAACTGATAAAGAAATTATACTACAACGATAGCTTGTCCTGAAAAGGACACATAAGATCGCAAGTGTTGTAGTTTGTAACTTGTCCTGAAAAGGACAGTTTGTCATGAAAAAAAAGATTGCTTGCAAAATATTGGTCGGATTAAGAGACGTTTATTAATGAATTCAGTCTTGGGCTGGTAGAGGGCAATAATCAGGGTGTAGCTGCAGACTAGACTGATTGATTTAACAGCTACACTGTATATATGCACTGCACAGTATGTTTTAGCAGTGCATATGAACGGCAGATGTTGTAGGTGACAAATTCTTGGCCAAAAGAAGGAGGAGAAAGGCATAGAGAGCTGAATATATCTCTGGCCAGAGTCCGACCATCCAAGAGATATTTTCTTTGTTTGAAAAAATTAGTACTTCACTAAATGGGAAAATCATACTGGGACTAACCTGTTTGAGGAAAGTAATATTCAATATTACCTTGAGATAAACGCCTTTGGATTATCTCCAGTGGATATCTCAAATAATCAACTGTTTGACTAGGGAATTTAATCAAATAGCCGACAAAGTCACGTGAGCATATTAGCTGATCATATGGACTAGTTTAGTTAGTGAAACAGCAATAAGCTAGACAGAAAAATAAATGGAGCCAGTAATTTGATATGGTCCTGTGTTAGAAGATCAGATATAAGTCTATATCTGATTAGCAATTGACAGAATCCGTAAGACCAGAAATAAAGATTATATTATGTTCAATAGGTTCAAAAGGGTCTAAAAATAAATTTAACATCTAGTTTTGTTTAAGGTGGAAGAGCTGATGGAACAAAATAACAGAACCTGTTTGTTATTAAGGCAGTGTCAAAACCGCCCACAACCTCATATATATATATATATATATATATATATATATATATATATATATATATGTATATATATATTGTATTTCTCTTTGTCAGTCTGTCTATCCGTCTGTCTGTTCGACTTTTTCTCTGAAACTATTAAGCTGATCTGTTAGGGATTAATAAAAACAAGTCACGACAATATCACATATATTCTAGAAGTTTGCCTTAAAGCACTCATCCACAGTCATCCGACTATAACGTTTGTCCGTCTTTAACGGACTAAAAATCTAGTATATCATTCAAACATGGTAGTGTTTGAATATATGGTTAAGTGTTAGTTTTACTCATATATAACTGCTTCACCGCTCACTCATTTTGCGACCAAATTTCAAACAATTTTTACAGTTCATAGGTCACCTTATCAGCTTTATTTTGAAAAAAAAAAAAAAAAATTTCAATTTTCGTTCAGTAAAACAAAAGTTATAATAAAATTACTGGTGTTCAAAAGTTCTCAGAATATGTAAGGAATGGAGAGACGTTTTTTTTCTGATTAGTTGTTGGTTACCATAGCAACCAAATCTGTTTGCCCACCTTGCAATGTTTCCATTCGTTGCGCGCACATGTTGTTCACGCTGTCACCACGATTACGTCGATTCAGCTACTACTGCCATTTCACCGCTTTCCCAATCTGTCACTGAATAATTCACCGTCGCTATGTTCAATCGCAAAAAATTTGAATCTGTTATGTTTACCCCCCTGCTCGCACCCCATCAATCGCCAAACTTGAAAAAATGCTAAGGATGACATGTCTCGTTGAACGCTATGTAGCCTAAAATGGTGCTCATTTTACGTTAAATTTATATAGAAAAGTGATTTCCCCGCCCCCACTCTAAAAGGTTAAATGTTATTTTATTTTTATTTTTTTTTTATTTTTTTTTTTTTTTTGTAATTTCTTCTTTCATAAAGGCTGTTTAAACGTATTACGAAAAAAAGGAGATTTTCATGGGGGGGGGTAAACGACGCTGGGTCACGTCATAACAATTTACTGAACGAAATAAAATGTAAATAAGAAAAATAAAAATGTCAATAAAAAGAGGTTTTAAAAATATCAAGTAAGTACCGATAACTCTTATTAAATAATTAAGAGTTATTTCCCTTAACTTGATCTCTCCATATTAGGAAACGACCGAGTCGAGTTAACTATTTTGTTAAATAAATTATAGCGAAGTACGTTAGTCTACAGCAAATAACACGAGGCAACAATAATAATTGAAAGCTGGTTAGTCAAAATAAATAAAAAAAATAAAAATCTGTGTTGCCAGCTTAAATGCTACTTAGATCTAACTTTTAAACATTCTTTTAAAAGCATCAAAAGATAGATTAGAATAGACACAAAAAATATTTTATAGATACATCTTGTATTTATTTTTCTTTAAATAACATAAAATGAGTTGAATCTCTAATGATTGTTTTTTTCTTTTTTTTTTTTTTTTCGTTTTAAAGGTTTACATTCTAATATTTAAGCAATAGCCACACAGCATAGCAAGTAACACTGTATCTATTCATATCAAGTTTCATAATCTATAAATTATAGGGTTTTATTTTGAGGGGTTGGGGCGTCCAATAATAAAATAATTTATAAATGCATAACCAAACATTTGCTTTTTGTAAAAAAAAAAAAAGCAAATAAATAAACAAGTCTTATAGGTGTATTATTTGGACTACTGTTCTTATTTTCAATGGTATCACAAATTTCAATCAAAAACATTTTAAACAACTTTATTTTTGTTGGGCCGCCTTCGTTCCAGTGTATATAAGAGGGAATGAAATAGAAGGATGTTAATAAATGTATAATACCATAAGCATGGACAAAGACGAAGGATTAGAATGTTCCTGAATAGGATAAATATTGTGTATGAATAGGATATTCTCCCTTGACAAAGAAGCATACCTCGAAAATTTGGGAAATTCACGTTATTTTGTAAATAAATATTTTATAATTGAAAATTATTTAAATATTTCAATATTGTCGTTATTCTTTTTACTTTATTGTTTTTTTTTACAAGACTGCAAAACACAGAACAAATTCAAACACAATACTTTTAATATATATATATATATCAGATATCAAAACATTGTTAAACTCACTACTCGTTCAAGCAGCCGCCAATAGCGTAATGGTTAGGAGCCTTGACTGCCGTACAAACGGTCGGGTTTCAATCCTGGCTTGAGGTAGTTGCCTGTCTAGCCGCACTGATGAGCTGTGAAACAGCGAAACAGTACTGTATGTGGATGACTATATATATATATATATATATATATATATATATGAGCAAACAGTTAATGAAATATGTTAAAAAACACTTTGAAATGAGTTAAAAACATATTTAATCTGAAAAGGAAACACTAGATAAATGGATAGTCCTTAATCCGCGGAGTTTCAAAGAAATACTTTCCTTCTCATCAGAGGGTAGGAATTAGCAAAATGCGGGATCGGATTTTGCATGCAGAAGTATTTGATGAAACAACAAATAAGTCAAAAGATCTTACCTGAAAACAAAAAAAGTGAAGCAGAGGGAATATGATTAAGAAAAAAGTGATATTATAAGCTCTATTTCCTATTTGGTTTTATCGAGCTTTTATATCTGGCTGAGATAATTTTATAAATATTAAAGAATTAATATTTATAATTTACTTTAATTTTACCATCTTGGATCATTTTGGTAAATTCAATTGTAATTTTCATTTTATATATATATATATATATATATATATATATATATATATATATATATATGATCATTTCTTTTTAACAAAGAGTATACACTCAGTATATATATATATATATATATATATATATATATATATATATATATATATATATATATATATAGTAATTTATAAAATATATATGGCGATTAAGCTACACTGAATATTCGGCGTTTCATCCACTCTAGGATTCATCAGGCTTATGCGCCTCCTAGAGTGGATGAAACGCCGAATATTCAGTGTAGCTTAATCGCCATATATATTTTATAAATTACTAACTAGCTCTACCTACGTATTGAGCACTTTTGAAGTAAATACTTAAAGTTTACGCATAAATCTATACTTTTGTATATTAATTTTATGTGAGTAAATGAAGTAGTTATATGTATATAAAATTATTAAATACCAACAGACACTAGTATTTCATCCTTTCGAGAATCATCAGTGCAGGGTGTCACGATTAACGCCAGTCGAGAGATTCGAACCCCGGCAACAGAAGTCATGTCTGGCTTCATTAGCAAGGATCTGAACTATTAGGCTACCATCAACTGTGAGAGATACAGTTGAAATTAAAAATTTATTCTGATTAAATGGTTTTAACGTTAGTCAGAGTGATCTAATCATTATATGACGATCTGCATATATCTATAATATAAAGCTGAATGTGTGTGTGTGTGTGTGTGTGTGTGTGTGTGTGTGTGTGTGTGTGTGTGTGTGTGTGTGTGTGTGTGTGTGTGTGTGGTTATAAATAGGCCCCTATATGGTTGACTATTTAAAAAAAAAACTGATTACATATAATGATAGAAGATATATCGAGACACAGGAATGGGTATGTTTGATCTGGCAGCACGGTGGTTCATTAAAATTGTGGTGTCTGCGTTCGCGCCTGGTCCACAAAGTATGGAAATAAAAAATTTAAAATAAAAAAAAAAAAAACCTTTACTAGTGTTTTTGATATAGATGTACATAAGAATACTTTGATAAGTATGTTTTAACTTAAATAGGGATGGTATAATAAAATTGTGGGGTCTGCATTCGCGTCTGGCCTCCATAGAATAGAAATAGGCACAAACTTTAATAAAGACTTTTCATATCTATCTGTGTTAGTATACTTTGATAATTATGTTTCAGTTTGAAAAAATATTGTATAATAAAATTATGGGGTGTTCATCGCGCCTGACCTCCATAGAATGGAAATATGTCACAAAGTTTAACAAGGTTTTTTAATAAAGATCCACAGAATATTGTGATAAGTGTTTCAGTGTGAACAGGTATGGTAAAATAAATTATGGGGTTTATCTATTTTATTTTTACTTTCATCATGTTTTGCTTTGGTTTTGATACCCCCAAATTTGAAGCTATCTTTTTATAACCCTTCCTTTTCATAACCTATCATACTTTCATAAATCAGAGTCCATTTTCTGTAGGCTGTTTTTGAACCCAGTCAGCGACGGGTACTTTTGCTAGTATATATATATATATATATATATATATATATATATATATATATATATATATATATATATATATGAGGAGGAACTTTACCGTATAATTGTACACATCATTCTTCACCTTGATAAAGAAGTATACATGGAAAATTTTAGAAATTCACAAGACATATCATCTTGGTGCGACGCGTTATGTTGATAAATAAATATTTTATAATTGGAATTGATTGAAATTCCTTCAATATTACCATTCTTTTACTCATCTCTTGTTTAATAAGAATGTTCTAAGGGAGATAACTCCATGAGCGAGTTATTTCTCTTTGGTAATGTTTTGCATCTCTCTCTCTCTCTCTCTCTCTCTCTCTCTCTCTCTCTCTCTCTCTCTCTCTCTCTCTCTCTCTCTTTACTATACAGGGTGTCCCCAAAGTCTGGCTACATTATGTAGCCAGACTTTATGGAAGCATCCTGTAGATTATGTAGCCAGACTTTGTGGGCACCCTATATATATATATATATATATATATATATATATATATATATATATATATATATATATATATTAAGTAATGTGATTTATAATTTAAAAGTTTTAAAATTTTTAAAATTTAAAAATCAAAATTTAATTAAATTAAAAATCAGTTTCATAAGAAGGAACAACAACAAAGTCAATTATCTGTACGATCGTTTCGGAAATCCGTGCTTTTTATTTGTGGTATACATGAAGTCACGTAGAATAATTATACATAGTTTTTTTGGTAAGCACGGTCTCCTCATCAGCAAATTTAGGAGGATTTCTATTGAATTGAAAAGACACCAAAAATAAACCTAGCATTAAAAGTAAGGCAGATGAATCTGAAAAATTGAAGTAAAAGGTTTGGATATATTATTATTTCCTTATTAATTTTCTTATAAATTTTATATCCAAACCTTTTACTTCAATTTTTCAGATTCATCTGCCTTACTTTTAATGCTAGGTTTATTTTTGGTGTCTTTTCAATTCAATAGAAATCCTCCTAAATTTGCTGATGAGGAGACCGTGCTTACCAAAAAAACTATGTATAATTATTCTACGTGACTTCATGTATACCACAAATAAAAAGCACGGATTTCCGAAACGATCGTACAGATAATTGACTTTGTTGTTGTTCCTTCTTATGAAACTGATTTTTAATTTAATTAAATTTTGATTTTTAAATTTTAAAAATTTTAAAACTTTTAAATTATAAATCACATTACTTAATATTGAATTAGCTCTAGGACATTTAACTATCGAGCTTATTATATATCTAAATTACAACGAGCATTTCCTGTATTTTAATTAAACTAGTAATTTCACTATTACATTAAAATACACTTAGCTCTTTAGACTATTATTCTAATCTCCTTTAAATTATATATATATATATATATATATATATATACACTCACACACGCACGCGCGTGTGTAACATTAAGGCCACATGTGTGCTACTATCGTCATTTGGATCCTTAGATCTTCTTATTGGGAGTTTTCTAGTTGCATCCCAAGAGAGAATATATGTGGTCAGCCATAGATCAATAGTTAGCACTGGTGTCTTGTGGCAGAAAAGGATGAAGATAGCAAATGTTCCCTTTTATTATCATCGGTACTTATCTTAGTTCAAACGTGAGATAACTCCTGACTGGGAGAATATGAAATGAAGTTAAATGCTTGCACCAATCAAGACTCAGCTAACAAATTAAGCACAGATTCAAAATTATTAATGGTTATTAATCGTTATATCCATTGTAGTTTTTGTTTGTAGTGTTGCTGCTATACCTGTAATCTCCAATTTTCTTTGGGTCAATCTTTTCAAACTCAGGAATTTTTATGCTGAGTTCAATATAAAAAATTTCCTGTTAAAAATATGCACTTGAAGGTCATACGTAACATTAGCCAAAACATTATGAGAATAACATCTAATATAAAAACAATAGTTTTAATAATTCAAATAATCGATTCTCTGGATTATTTGGATTCTTTGGATTACTGTTCTCATCTTGAGATGATATATATGTAACATTAATTAGTTATCTATAACGATAAAATATATAGCATAAATCACATTGGCACACAGATTCCCATCAGATCACTAAAGTTAAGCAACACTGAGCCTGATCAGTACTAAAATGGATGACCATTTGGGAATTCCAGGTGCTGTATGTGCGCTCCGCTTATCTCAGCATTATTTCAAGTCAGTCATGGGCCTCTCCTTGCCACTGGATCCAAGCAGTACCGATTTAGGAGAGGTGTGGTTGGAGATTGAGCAACCCTTGCATCACAATTACATGCTCACCTACCCTTACTAGGGTGTCCATTGTCTCTTGAGACTGAATAGAGGCATCGATAGTGATACGTAGTAAGAGTGTACATCTGAAACAACTCTACAATTGTCTGCAATAAACTACTCAGTAAAATTCAGTTATAAGTGACACTCTTCAGGAGGTTGAAGGCTCAATCCTCAGTGGAAGTGATATAAAGTCGCAAATTAAGACTTGACTGGTTGAACAAGAGCATACTACTGTCATTAAAGTGAAGGGTTTCATTCAAAATTCCATGCAGGTTTCTGAGTTTGAAAGATTCCAGAGTTTGCCAAAACACACCTGAAGAAGTGTCGAGATTACATCAGCTAAAACGTTGTGAAAATAACACTTAAAATAAGAACAGTAATTCAAAAAAATCCAAATTATTATTCCTTATCCCAAAATTCAATTATTATAATCAATTTTCGTCTCAAAACTTTAGAAGCAAAACTGTCTTGTATATAGATATGAATCATTTAAACATCTTCTTAACATGAACACAGACAATCTTGATATCATCAGAAAATCGAAGTTGGTTTTGATCTTGCTTCGTAATTCTAGAGGTGTCTAAATTTTCAAAGTTAACCTTCAAATAATTACTTGATAATCTATATATTAATACCATAGTACCCTTGTGTCATTGTTTCCAGATCATAAATTATTCAATCGGGAGATCCTATTTATTATAAAGGGGGATAAGTGATAACATACTATAAACATTAAAATTAGTATATAGATATTCTGATTTAATGTTTGTAATATGTTATTGCATTCTATCCTCCTTTTAAATAAATAGGATCTCCCGATCACCAAAGACACAATGTAAAGAATTAAAAAAAAATAATGATGTTGCTTTTGAGCCTTATGTGAAACTAAAATATACTTTCTTGTTCTTCTGGCTAAGAGCCAAGGGTAGTATCTGATCTGTCTAAAGATAGTATAATGATATTGTAAGGTTTCCGTTTGTGCCAGATGTCCATACAATGGAAATATGTCACAGACTCCTATAAGGATATTGGAGATAAACCATAATAACCAAATATATATTCTGACACTACATTAACCAGATTAATGAGATGAATACTTTTGCAGTTTTAACAAAAGGGCTACAATAATATCATAGGGTCTCCATTTACACTGAACGTCTATAGAATGCCCAGCAGTAATATATTACATATGAAAAATGCTGCTGTGAAATTTCCACAGGTCTCGCTAGTTATATATGTGTGTGTATGAAACTCAATAATGAAGCACATCTAAAGGCGAGAAAAAAAATGCCGTGAACTTTTTTTTTGTAAGTTGATTTTTAAATCATGCTAAAAAAAAGAGAAGAGTTTCAATCGACATATTTAACAATGCCATTTCAAACTTTTTAAAGGATTTTGATTTGCAATTTCACATCTTTTGCTAATTCGTTTTTTTTTTCATTTTCAAGAGATCTTTTAATTTTTTGCATCTTACATTTTTATTTTTTATTTTTTCAAAACGATTTTTCAAATTTTTTCTTCAAAATATCTTTGTTTTGCTATCTTTGCATCTTTGAAACATCTTTTTTTACTTTTTTGCGTCTTTAAAACATCCTTTTTACTTTTTTGCATCTTTGAAACATCTTTTTTTACTTTTTTGCATCTTTAAAACATCTTTTTCCCCCTTTTGCATCTTTAAAACATCTTTTTCTCCCTTTTGCATCTTTAAAACATCCTTTTTACTTTTTTGCATCTTTAAAACATCCTTTTTACATTTTTGCATCTTTAAAACATATTTTTTACTTTTTTGCATCTTTAAAACATCTTTTTTTACTTTTTTGCATCTTTAATAAAACATCTTTTTTTTACTTTTTTGCATCTTTAAAACATCTTTTTTACGTTTTTGCATCTTTAAAGCATATTTTTTATTTTATTGCATCTTTAAAACATCCTTTTTACATTTTTGCATCTTTAAAACATCTTTTTCCCCCTTTTGTCATCTTTAAAACATATTTGTACATTTTTTCCTCATCATTAAAAGATCGTTTTTTATTTTTTGCATCTTAAAATGATTTTCTGATTTTTCAGAACGATGAAAACATGATAAGTGCCCAGAAAAAAGATGCAGTAAAAGATGGAAAATTTTATTTCCGCAAAGACGTCAAATTCAGCAAAAATTCTTGTACTTATCTTTCTTTGTTCACCATTTTCTGATAGACTTTCCAATTTACATTAGGCAAAGATTATAGAATTTAAATACGAGCGTCAGTCCCAAAATAACATATCCTATATTTTAACTAAAAATAAATTGAAGAGCTACGAAGATGGGAGTGGTACCATAAAGATGGTCGAACTTTTGTGGTCTAGAATTTATTTTTCTACATAGTCACTACAATTCTCAATGCACTTTTGCTAGCAATGGAGCTTGCTTTGTCACTCACATCGCTGTTGTCACTCTGAAATCGATGAACCCGTCTCCTAACTGTGCTGACATCAACTGCATCGGTTTCGCAATCATTCAACAAACACGAGTGAATGTTGATCGGTTCAATATTTTCTGCATGAAGGAATTCAATGATGCATCTCTGTATCTGACGCACATTCATCACAAAGGTTGTTTTCTTAGAGTCTCACACTGTCAATATCTGCAACAGAGAAATGAAACTTTGAAATCATGAATGCATAAGTTTAGTTATCATAATAATACAATTTGTAATCCTTTCTGAACGGAATTAAAAATAGAAGTTATTATTTTTGGAATGCGCCACTTACATGCAGGCATAAGTTTTATTGAATGATGGCCTTTCTCATGTAGGTAGCCGGAAGTTAAGATGGTGTAGAAAAGGAAGGTAAAAAGTTTGGCTGCCATTTTTTCTTTGAGTTGTTTTTTTTTTTCTTGATGAATGGCCTTGTTCAGCTGATGATGAGAGAGAGGACATCTTTCTTCTTTGGCGCCAGGAAATTATCTGTCTGTTATTCACAGTTCCTAAAGATACTGGTTGTAATTTGATCTGTGAGTTGCGCTCAAAAAAGATGAGTGGGCAACAGTGCAATCAAAAAGACCTCTCCCCCAAATTCTACACAAAAACTCTTTCCAAAGACGGAGAATTATCAGTTAAGACTAGTAAAGATCCCAGAAGAAAAAAAAATTATCGAAATATTGTAGTCACGGGATCTGAATGAGATAAGAAAAAGAAAAGGAAAAAAAAGTTTTTAAATATTTTTCTTCAAGATGCCCCCCCCCCCAAAAAAAAACTGCTTCCCTGGAAAAAACAGTACCTGTCCCAATAAAAGAAAAAAGAGTGAAAACAAAATGACACTCCTTTGATCCTTTGTGGAAGCAAAGCTCCCTTCTCCTGGACCATCCCCTTTTCAGCACTCCCTATGCTATCCCTAAAAGTTGTCTCCTCTTTTTCAATGGAAACGGAAATACTGTCTCCTCCCTCACCTCTTCCTCCTGCCACTCCAAATTGAAATTAGTACGCCCTCAAAGCTGATTAGTTACCGTGTGACCCAACCACCTCATAGGGGCTGCTCTCTGCAGAGGGAAGTAAATAATGAGTTTTACAACATTTGTTATGTTGTCGGTTTTACGTAGAGCGAGAGACAGTTACTTGTACAAACGAATGCGCATACATGATAAGAGGGAGACAAGTTCTTCGATGAATGATCAAGAGAATGTATATCGTAGCTGTCTATATAATAGACGTTTCTACGTTTAACAGGTCGGGTGATGATGGTATGTTCAACACTTGTGGAGAGAATATGTAAAACAGTTCATTTTAAACGACAAATGAACACATACCTGGTTGTTCATAGACGACATGACACAATAGTTATATTTATTCTCTGGTTCTGGATGGACATCTTTAGAGATTACAATGTTCTGTTCACATTTTGGCTTTCTTGGAATACTCCACTTCCTAGCATCATAAGAGAGACTAACTCTCTTTCAACTTCTAAGACCCGTCTGGACTATCTGACGTCTCCTCTTCAACTCCTTTCTTCCAACTAACTTACCTGTATATATTAAAACTAACCCTCTGTGCTAACATCATTCGACTACACAAAGACTTAACAGGTGACTTCTCAGTCACGTTTTCTTTGGCCAAATTTATTGTTTATGTATTTTACATTTGTTTATTGTTCCTAAGATTTCCACTAAATTCCAAAACTTGTAAACATTATTTGTCGTTGTAACACAATCTAATTTTCATACCAATAATCATTAGAATGTTCTTTCATAAGAATAACTTCTTTAAATAAACATCTAACTTTTAATAGGCCATCTTACAATCAGCTATTAGCAAGGCCACCCGGCATCTTCTGGGAGAAGACATATATGCCATTCTCACTATGAGTTGGTATCATTGTTAGACTGGTGATTATACCTTTCAATAACTAAAAACATCTGCTTAAATAAATACTCGCTGCGTTATAGTCGCTAAAGAAATGTTGGTGTTTGTGCACAAAATGTGCAGGTAAAATATTTCAATTCCAAATGAATTCATAGGAAAAATTATCAAATAGAATTTAAATTAAAAATATAAATCAGTTTTATAAAATGTTTTCGATTCGTTATTGCTAAGAGTGCAAATATACGTAAAACAAGGGAGATAAGTCAGTCTATCATTTTGCTGAATCATGATTTATGGTGGATCGAGATAGTGCTATAAAACTGATTTAAATATTTAATCCAATAATTTTCCCTAATTTTTTTATGTAGTTACCTATTTTTGCCTGATACATACATGCATCAAAGTGTTTCGGTATTAATTCATTTGGAACTGAAATATTCCACCTGTGTATTTTCATGGACAAGCACCAAAATATTTCTTTGCAGCAATGCAGCAATGATCAGTGAGATGAGAATTTGTATGCAAAACTAAAATTGATTTTTGTTTTTTCACATTTTTTTTTTTTTGTTTTTGTTTTTTTAGCGAATTCTTCTCCAAATGGTTTTGATTCTGTTCTCTCCGGTGAGTCAAAAACAAAACAGACTGATGAAGAATACGATCTGATGTCTATTAATGAAATTATTAATGGAAAAGTAAGAATAGCTGAGACAATCGCAGTTGTCTTTCTTGAATTTCTTTTTCTCTTAAAAAAAAACTTAAACAACTTAAGCTTTTAAAATGCCACTGGATCCTTTTATCAATAATAGAAAAGGGTCATATACTGACCATTACTTATTTGATTCGAACAAATAGATTGCCTATGCTTTTTTTTTTTTTTTTTTTAAATTTATTCTAGCTTAATGAGGCACTTTCTACCGGATGCCAGACATTCATCTGCTATCTCATACATTCCAACCGAGAGATCTTTTTAAGATTCTAACAGTCCTTTTCAGTGCAATTGTTTTTGTTTTTATTATTTCTCTTGCACTTGGTTCATCAGGTATCTTTGCCCAATAGTTTTTGAAATTCTTTTTCATGAGCCCAGTTGCTTCTATAATTACTGAAATGATGGAGATCTTCCTAAGATTCCAGTTTCTTTTCATATCGTACATAAGACTTCAGCATTTCATTATCATAATAATAATTTTATTTCATAAAATAAGGTTGGTTCTTTCTCCTGCTTGTCCCATATCGTATCAAACATGTACAATACAATAAATCCAGCTCAGCCAGCTTTCCTTTTAATCAAGTCTTGAAAAACACTCACTAAAATCACAAAAACTGTTTTTTCTATTTTTTTTTTTAAATTTAAAATTGACCTTCAATATGTATGAAGTGCAATTGTTGGTGATGATTAATTACAGCAGGTAGTGTTCAATCTGCTCATTTGTTTGGATAAAAACAAATTCAAAAGAGGATGGGAGTCACCTTTGTCCTACCAAAGTTAAGTGGGTGCTTATTAAGATAGTTGACACACCGATTTTTTTAACATGTGGTTTTAAGCCAAAACAACACTACTTATTTAATTGTTGTGTCGAAAATAGTAATATATCCAAAAATTACGAAAATTTGTTAAGTAGAACAACTGCTATTGTGTTTTTAGTAAAAAAAAAAAATCTATCGCTAAAACAAATCATCAGCCACTACATAGGTAAAAAGAGAGATAAGTATGTCCCCTTCATTCGCAGTCTTCATGGTGTTTACATCTAGGGAAAATGCAATTTCCCCCAAGCACTGTGAGGCATGCCAGTCTATTGATCCTGCACCAGAGCAATGGCAGAAAGGGTGATTGGAAGTTAAGGACATATGGCAACGAGTGGTGATGGATATTACCCATGACAGTGATAAGCCCTTCTTAACTCTTATTGATTGCGGACCTATGCATTTTGTGGTGTGGTGACAAATGACCAGGCAGGACTCAGCAAATGTTGTTTGCCAATTATCATCCATCTTTTCTGAGTAAGGTGCGCTGGAAGAGGTCTTAACGGACAACGATGCTGCTTTTTGCAGCCGACAAGTCCAGCAGTTGTTAGATGAATGGGGCATCCAACTACGATTGCGATGTGCTCATGTGCCATCAAGAAATGGCATTGCTGAGAGGAGCCGTCGTAATATTCAGAGAATTGCTGCCAGGAAGCAATGCGCCATCACAGAGGCCACGTATTTGTATAACATGCTAAAGGATGGGAAGTCACCAGCAACAGCGCCTGCCAATGCCATACACACATATCATGTCAGAGTAAAGAGAATTGATGCTACACAGCCAATCAACAAGAGAACACAATAGATATGGGATAGGGGATCCAGTCTAGGTGAAACCCCCAGGAAACCGATGCACCACCAAGTTCAAACAGGGACGAATATCTGGGGTGATCGGCCAGCAGTCGGTCCTAGTTGATGGAACCCCATGTCATGTGCGTGATCTTTGCCCGGCTGCTGAGATACATCACACAACTACAGAGGAGAGAGATGAATCATCAAGTGATGAGCTGCTAACAAACGCGATTAGTGAACCCCCCTCCACTAGAGAGTATTGGCTATAGTTCGTCTGATGAGGCAGAACCCAACCCGGAAACAGAGATGATGAATGTGCCCCTTAGCAAAAGGGAGAAAAATAAAAGACCAACCCCGCAATGCACTCTATGTGATCATGAGATCAGGGGGGAGTGTGATAGTCATCAAAGAATCAAGTGTCCACGTGTTTGTGCCTTGTGTGACTGTATGTAAAAATAACAACAATAACGAACTTACCTTCAGGTAGGGTCTGAAAAAGAGATGCCATGAAGATTGACTGAGCTTTTATACGAAACCCGAGTCACATGTTTACACGTTTACATGTTTTTTTAAATTTGGGTTAGGGTGGGGGGCTGAATTTTATAAAAAACCTAACTGTAAACTTTAGCATTCTTAGTGAGCTTACGAGCACAAAGTTAGACCCAAGGGCGGTTTTTAATGTGAATAAAATCAAGCTCCCAAAAATGGAGCACACTGTATTCGAACAAAAATTTAAATTGCTTCAGTGTAGAAGGATTTCTCATTCACTGACCGAGGACAGAAAAGATGAAGTCTAGTATCAAAACGCATACAAAAGAGCTGAGGCTTAATATCCTCAGCCTTTTTTATATTTTTAAATTTCAAATAAAACCAATGGTATTTACTTGTCAGGTCACAGTAATGAACATATCCAAAAATTACAAAATACAATAAGGTAGAAACTTAATTTTTAATGAAAACAAATTTCAGAGACAATTAGCAAAAATTGATATTTTCTGAAAAAGAAAAACCGGAGAGTTCGAATCGTAGCAAGGGGGATAATTATATTTTGAAAATTGAAAAGCTTAGGTCAATTTAGCAAAACTACATTTTTGGTTATTGTCTTCAAAAGCTGTTTTCATTAATAATTAATTTTCTACAGTATCGTTTTTTATACTTTTTGGATATGTTCATTACTGTGATGTAAAAATTAACGCTTTATTACCTGAATTATGATGTAGACGATTAAAAAAAAATATTGTTAATTTTAGATGGCAGCAATCTGAATGTAAACAATGGACAGTTGGAGTCTGGAGGTATTTGGCATCTACACAGATACTAAACTACAAAGCATGTGTGAATCAATTCCCACTGTATTTATGCCGTTATATTCATTTATTTACGACTGCACGAATTAGTTCGGTAAAAATGCGCTGGTTGACCATGTTTAAGAAGTTGGGTATTTGTTGTCGAATGTATTCTGTTTTGGGGTTAATTATTTAGAAACCTATTTGTGGGGGCGTAAAATACACTTAAATATGATTTAAAAAAAAAATTTTTTTTTTATTACATTTTCATCCCAAACAAGGCACATTGCCACTTTGGTGTAGGGGGCTACTTTCAGGGGTAACATCTACTGGGGTACTATGTGGAGGTTTGGGCAGCAAGATGTCTGTTCACGTTACACTTGAACTTCTGCACGTCAGTACAGTTGGGGAAGCAGGGACCTGGAATGGAATTCCAAAGTCTAGCGGTTCTGGAGAAGAAACTACTGGAGTAGAAATATCTTTTACATCTAGGGATCTCTACAGTGTGGGGGTGGGATTTAGCTGCCTGTCGGGTTTGTTGAGGGTGTTTACGTCGTGGGGGCACAAGTGCTTGCAGTTTGGCATAGCATTCTCCATTAAAATACTTGTAGAACAGGCAGAGGGATGTAATATTTCGTCGATGGGACAGAGGCTGAAGCTTAGATGACAGTTCAGGGCCTATCAGATTGATGATTTCAAAAGTAAAACAAAAAAGCATTTGAGTGTCATTAGCTAGAATCGAAAGCGAAACTGATGACGTCACCACTGTACCAAGGTTACATTTGAACTGATTAAAAATTAAAAATTAAAAATCAAAAATTAAAAATTTAAATTTAAAAATATAAAATTGAAAATTAAAAATTTAAAATTTAAAAATGAAAATTAAAAATTAAAAATTTCAAAATAAACTAAAATAAATGTACAAAATGTATAACGACTTTTTCAATTTTGACCCCTTAAAAACTATTTTAACCGGTTAAAGACCCATGAAAAAAAAGAACGGTCCATAAAGAATCCAATCGTTTGAGACCCCTAACGGCGCTCTGTGACTTTTAGTTTCGGAGGAGATAGAGTTTGAAAATATGGAGACAGGCAGATATATACCCTTTTATATTTAACATGGGGGGAGGAGAGGGTGTTTTGTAACTATTCTGTACTTTAAGCTAACAATTTAATCCCAAATTCTTCAAGGTAAATCTTCCGGTGCTCAACCAGCGTATTTTCCCCATTAGTTCAACGAGGTCATAAAGAGTTAAGTAGATACCATTGTTTTATTTAAAATTCAATATTTCGATTTTCGAATTTCGTTCTAACAAAGTCAGAATGTGAAATATGAAAGTTGTCTCCCTTGCAACATATTAAAATTTCCAAACATCTTTTTATCCCAAAGCGTTTTATTCAATTTCTATTTTTATTATCTTTTTTTTTTTCATTAGCAACGTTGGTATTTGTATTAAGTTTGGGTCGATCTACTCTCCGGCCTTCTTCAGATGTATGATTTCAATCGTGATGTTTTCAAATATGATATTTGTTGATGGTTTATTTTTATTTATATGCGTTGATCTTTCTTATATACTTATCGATACTTACCAGATTTGAGCACATATAAAATATGGGGTCTTTGTGCAGATTAGTGATTTTTTAAACAAACGCATTTCAGGTAAAAACATTATTACACTTACATGTCATGGCGAAATTAGTATAAATTGCAAAAATTGCTAAAAATAATCCAGTCAAAAAATAATTACAAGTAAAAATAGAATTTATTGAATTATCGAGTTTTATCGTATGTTTCAAAGCGGAAGAGTTGTGCGACCAATTCAGTAAGACAAACAAGAAACTAAAGGAGTAAATTAAAGATTTCTCTTATAATGTGATTTTATTATTTGTATTGAACTATGTAGCACAATATTACTTTCTGAGTATTTATTAGTACTTATTAATTTATCTTATTTGAGTCAGTTCTGTATTTAAAATATAATGGTCATTATTTTCATAGAAATGTTGATAAACTCATATTTGCTGGTTTTTCTTTTAAAAAAATTAAATTTTTGCACAATCCAACAAATATCAGCTTTATCAAAACATATTTGTTGATTAAATAGATTTTGACCAAAGTTAACACCTTATACAACCTAACATCACAAGTACATTTGAAAAGTTTTATTACCACACAAGCCGAAAGACCCGACGTATAAAATCAACAGTAGGTTCTTTGATATGACAGGGACGCATTTGAAATGAATATTTATATATAAAAACAATTTTATCAAATCAACATTAGTTTCTCTACAGTGCAATGGTGACTACAATATATTGTGCACTTAGTCACTGTGAAAAGCATGTAAAGATTCCTCCAAGTGCATCACGCTGAATCCCCAATTAGGGCAATTAATTGATTTGATTGAAAAATGGGTTATTTCATCGATTTCAATGACAATAAAAATATGGGAATGTGAAAATTTTTCTTTTCTTTTTTTTACAAAGGAGTCACCACTTATCAAGGCCCAGAGGCCACTCGAGGGTAAGGGTTATTGAGTGTACAGTAGTCAATGAGAAAATATCGTAGTAATCGTTAGTAGTGGAAATTTGGTAAATTGGATTACTTAAGGGAACGGCTCATCAAGAATTTGTTTACATTGGACTTGAAGACTATGAAATTGTAGTCTGGTGGAAAACAGGCAAACAGAAGAGATTTCCACAGGTGTGCAGTTCTAAGAAAGAAGCTTTGTTCATGGAATCTACGTTTTGATTTAAGCACAGTTGGGAAAATTATTGATAGTGGTTTCAGTTAGACGAGTGTCTTTCGTGAAAGTTTGGTGAGGGGGGACCATAGATTGGAGCTCAGACGAGCACTTGCCATGGAAATAACGATAAAGTAAAGATAGGCTCGCAATGTCTCTTCTGTGTGAAAGAGGTTGCAGGGAAGAGAAAAGGGCATCCCCCCTTTAAGCTACGAAATTTATTTTGAACTCTGTCAAGACAGGATAAGCTGCTTCTAGCAGCTTCTGCCCAGATGTGGCAACAGTACTCCATCCTTGGACGTACTTGGCTCTTATATAGATAGAGAATTGCATCAGCGGTGAGATATCTTCTGGAGCGGTAGAAGGATCCCACCATTTTTCCAGCGACGTTGGCAACAGATTTGATGTGTTCCATTTCAGATCATCATTCAATCCCGGGCAGCGTCGGGTCACGTTGCTAGTATCATTATAATCCCAATTTGTAAGGAGACACATAAGCATTCCTTAGAACAGAATAAAAAATGACTATGCACAGCTGTTATATAGAAGAAGATGAATCAGTAAGGTCACACAATGAAATTGCTTTTCATGAAATTATTGTTTTACATTTTTGCGATGTTTTCTCCCTTGACGCTCACGAATACAGACAACCATATTTCCCAAAACTTTTTGAACTAGTTTGACTTCGGCAATAAATATGAAATACAATTTATACTTTTATCATAAATATGTTACAGTTCAGTTTTAGCGTTCAAACAAATCAAGGTTAATTAGTTAAAATTGAAAAGTGCACAGGATTATTATGGTAGCCCCCAAAGTCAAAATAATGCCCGTTTATGTCAAAGTAATCAATCTCTCAAAAGATATAAATTTGTACATTAAAGTTTGTCACACTTTTTGTATATCAACTTATTTTGTGTTTTGCATAACATATTTATTCGTATTATCTTGATTCATAAGACAACTATTCTCATCTCGAGTTTTATTTTCACGTTTCGGTCAATGTAACCTTCAGCCTTCTTAAGGTGTATCTTGTTAAACTTGGGAATCTTCTGTCGAACTTGGGAATCCACACAAAATTTCGAACGGAAGTCTTTATTTACTTTATGGGGATAACAAGCTCTCATTCCATCAGCGATGACTGGATAGAGGTTGTAATTAATTTGCAATTGTATTTTTTGGTCATCCAAACTGAGGATTGAACATTCAACCTTGAACAGAAGATCACTTTATTGACATCCATATTACTGACATCAATATTATTAACATCAATATTATTAACATCATTATTATTGGCATCCATATTGACATCAATATTATTAACATCAATATTATTGACATCAATATTATTGGCATCAATATTATTGACATCAATATGATTAACATCAATATTATTAACATCAGTATTATTGACATCAATATTATTGACATCTATATTATTGACATCACTATTATTGACATAAATATTATTGACATCCATATTATTGACATCCATATTATTGGCATCCATATTATTAGCATCCATATTATTGACATCCATATTATTAGCATCAATATTATTAACATCAATATTATTAACATCACTATTATTGACATCAATATTATTGACATCCATATTACTGGCATTCATAGTATTGACATCTATATTATTGACATCAATATTATTAACATCACTATTATTGACATCAATATTATTAACATCAATATTATTAACCTCCATATTATTGACATCCATATTATTGACATCCATATTATTGTCATCCATATGGTTCTCTTTGATTCTCTCTCCTCTGATCTTAAACACATGGTACAATGGGGTAAGAGGTGGCTGGTTACCTTTACTGCATCTAAATCTAAACTTCTATCTTTACATTATAAACGCTCTGATCCCCATCTGGCATCAATTGAATGGATGGTTCTTGTCTAGGAGAGGCCCCATGTTTTGATAAACTTCTGAGCTTGACCTTTTCTCCTGATCTGAAATGGAACACATGCATCAAGTCTGTGGCCAAGGTCGCTGGGAAAATGGTGGGATCCTTCTACCGCTCCAGAAGATATCTTACTACTGATGCAATTCTCTATCTATATAAAAGCCAATACGTCCAAGGATGGAGTACTGTTACCACATCTGGGCGGGCGCTGCTAAAAACAGCCTATCCTGCCGTAACAGAGTATAAAATAGACTTTGTGGCTTAGTGGGGATGCCCTTTTCTCTTTCCTGCAACCTCTCTCCCACAGAAGAGACGTTGCGAGCCTATCTTTGTTTTATCGTTATTTCCATGGCAAGTGCTCGTCTGAGCTCCAATGTCAGATCCCCCCCTCGCCAATCTTTCTTGAAAAACACCCGTCTAGCTGAAACAACTGTCAATAATTTTCCCCACTCTTTATCTGTGCCTAAATCAAAACGTAGATTCCATGCACAAAGCTTTTTTCTTAGAACTGCACACCTGTGGAACTCTCTGCTGCTTGCCTGTTTCCCTCCTGACTTCACCTTGGATGTCTTCAAGTCCAACATAAACAAATTCCTGATGAACCGCCTCCTTAAGTAATGACACTTTATCAAATCTCTGATACTAAGTATTACTACGATACTATCCCATTGATTACTGTACATACAATAACCCTGATGCCCGAGTGGCTTCTGGGCCTTGATAAGTGGTGACCTCCATGTAAAAAAAATTAACATCAATATTATTGACATCCATATTATTGACATCAATATTATTGACATCAATATTATTGACATCCATATATTATTGACATCAATATTATTGACATCCATATTATTGACATCTATATTATTGACATCCCTATTATTAACATCAATATTATTGACATCTATATCATTGACATCCATATTATTGACATCCATATTATTGACATCCATATAATATTGACATCAATATTATTAACATCAATATTATTAACATCAATATTATTGACATCCATATTATTGACATCTATATTATTGACATCCATATATTATTGATGCACATGTTTGTTTACATTGGTCTGGTAAATGAAGCTCCAGACGTCCATGTACAACCATCGTTCATTGCTGGCAAAACTTTATTAAGTATGGTTGAGACTATGTAGAAAAATAAAGGTGAAAGTGATACATCTGGGAGAAGGAAATTGATGAAAAATTTAAAACCGGATAAAAAGAATCTGTTTGCCTTGTAAGGAAAATCCTCTAGTGATGGTGTCAAAAACAATTTGTCACGGGCCAACATGGAAGTAATAAGGCTTAAAAACTGTCATGACAATTCTCAAGTTAGTGTGTAATCTGGTCTAACCGTGGATATCAAAGCAATTTCTTTAAAAAAAAAAACTTGAATCGAAAGACTACAGTAGGATTTGATGCATGGAATTTTTTTTTTGGATAATAATTGCTGTTTTTATATTTTCAGGATAATTTCCCGGGTTTAATTCCACTTGTGAACACATACTTGCAATATAACGGATGTGATGTTGGTAGCAGGTGTAAAGTGCAACAGTATTTACAGCTCATCTCCGACAGAGCATCAGGTAAATAAATAAATTACTTTATCATGATGACATCTTCCCAGGAATTATCTCCTCTGTTTTGGGGGGGATGGGGAATAGTGTAGTATCTGTTCTGTAGTCAAGATACCATTCTCCTTGAGGAAGACTAATGTAGCAGTTATTCTGTTGTCATGCTCCCATCCTCTCTGGCATTACTTTCTTTTTTGCGGAGAAGTAGTGTACTATCGTTTCTATTCTCATGAACCCATCCAGTTTATGCATAAATAATTCCTCTTTGGGGGAAATGTGTAGTATCTGTTTGTCCGTCATGACATCATCATTCCAGGTTATCAAAAAATATGTTGAGAGCGCATACATGTGTTTTTTAATCCTTTTCACCCCTAAACAAGATATATTGCCACTTGCAACGTAAGAGGCTACTATTTTGGAATCGTGACAAATAAGGGAATATAGGGAGTTGAGCAGCGAGATGTCTGTTCACATCACATTTAAACTTCTGTAAATTTGTACAGTTAGGGAAACAGGAAATGAAGAGAATTCCAAAGTCTGAGGGAAGAGACTATGAGAGTAGAAGGCTTTCTGGCACATAGGAAACTCGGGTTAGTTGAAGGTATGTATAAGGGGGCACAAGTCCTAAGAGTTCATCAGAACACATTCCATGTACTTGTAAAACAGGCACATTGTGACGGTAGGACAGAGGTTGGAGCTTAGCCAACAGTGTGGGACCTATTAGATTGGACACTCTTTTTTTGACCCTGTCTAAAAGTGAGAGAGTAGTGGTAGATGCACCAGCCCAGATGTGGCAACAACACTTCATGTTTGGGTGAATTGTGGCTTTGTGAAGATATAGGATACTCTCTGGTGTAAGTAATTTTCTAGCACAGTAGAAGGAAGCCCACTTTCTTTGCAGCAGCCTTGACAATGTCCTCAATTTATTTTTCCTAATTCATGTTTACTGTGCATGTTATGCCAAAGAGTTTGAAAGATAAGCTCGCAGGTAGGGTGGTATATTTTCTAATATATGTAATGGTCAATGTATTTGGGCCATAGGCACAATTGAGCTGTAAATAATCACAGGTTTGTCTGCTTAACAATAAAAGTATCCACTAAAATTTCATTGCAAATGTATCTACCTATTAGTATAGAGAGAAACAAAAAAGGAACTAACCAAGTTATGTATTCATCAACGTTTCGCCTTTATTGTGAGACTTCCTCTGGATGAATGAAATTAAGAAAACAAATATTTGAAAATATATTTATGAGATAATGAAATGTATGACCTTGTTCATTTAAGAAATGAAAAAGTTGTTGGAAATTCAATTATTATATTATTACTATATATATATATATATATATATATATATATATATATATATATATATATAGGATTGATATGTAGTTTGCTTAAAGCATTGTGTGGGATAGGTGTGTAAAAGAGATTTAGAAGGCTGTCACAATGCGAGGAATGAATTACAGTCGCTGTTGGTAAGAGGAGACGAGAACAAGTGGCGATTTACAAATCAATAAGTACATACATATATATATATATTTTTTTTTTATATGTATATATTTATTCAGTTGTATGGTAAAATGTCTTACTTGTAACTTGTAAGCCTATGCGACATATTCCATTATTAATTTCGGAAAAATTTTCCCTTTTCAAATGGTGTGCGTAACAGGTCGATTCAAAGCATGCTTTGAATCGACCTGTTACGCATGCTTTGAATCGACCTGTTACGCATGCTTTGAATCGACCTGTTACGCATGCTTTGAATCGACCTGTTACGCATGAAACAAGTAAGTCAAAGATCTTAATTGATAACAAGTATCAAGTAAGATCTTTGACTTACTTGTTGTTTCATCAAATACTTTGCAAGCAAAATCCGATCCTGCATTTTGCTAATTCCTACCCTCTGATTAGAAAGAAAGTATTTCTTCAAAACTCTGCGGATTAAGGACTATCCACTTATCAAGTGTTTCCTTTTCAGATTAAATATGTTTTTAACTCTTTTTCAAAGTGTTTTTAACATGTTTTATTAACTGTTTGCTCGTATACATACATACATATATATATATATATATATATATATATATATATATATATATATATATATTTCATAGTTTGTCAGATCTAGAGTGAGGTGTTAGGCAAAACGGATGTTCATAGACACCATCATGCAACATGAGTAGACCATCAGCTGGTTCCTCATCCACAGGAATGTGGCCTCGGAAATGCCCGCCAGAGATGAGTGCAGGGTCACTTTCCATGCGTGACATAGCACTACAAACATCCTGATATTATACAACTGATGATAGAGCAGCCGCTTTAAGCGCTACCAAAGAGTTAGGGGGTCAGTTGGAAACAGCAACCAGCAACTGTCAAACCGGTACCCTCAAATCTGTCAGACAGGAGTGGCCCAGCCCAATCATGTTAGCATGTATGGTAAACAAGTACTCCCACGATGCCCAGGTGTAGGGGGAGGGAATGAGGCAAATGGGGGGGGGGGCATTCACTACCCTAATCAGGAAACAACAATACTAGTATAGTCTAGGCCAGTCAAGTGATTAAAGGTAGTATGCAAACAAAAATTTGCTCTTGTGGAAGAAATATAAATAGGGGAGTTGGGGCTCGTTGATCTAGTCACGGATAAAGGCCAGACAAAGGCAGACGTGAGTAATTCTCACATATTGCAACTATTTCAGTGTTTCAGCACAATATGTATATATATATATATATATATATATATATATATATATATATATATATATATATATATATATATATATATACTCGAATAAAGTACAATTAAATAAACACCTTGCTTTGTAACTTTGTAAAAATGGTCATTGTGTGAGCACGATTAAAGAGATGTGCTCTGGACTGATAACAAGCACACATCTTGACATTTAACTATTATTTGATGATCAATTTCATTTAACTATTATTTGGTGATCAATTTCATTTAACTATTATTTGATGATCAATTTAATTTAACTATTATTTGATGATCAATTTCATTTAGCTATAATTGGATGATCAATTTCATTTAACTATTATTGGATGATCAATTTCATTTAACTATTATTGGATGATCAATTTCATTTAACTATTATTGGATGATCAATTTCATTTAACTATTATTAGATAATCAATTTAATTTAACTATTATTTGGTGATCAATTTCATTTAACTATTATTGGATGATCAATTTCATTTAACTATTATTTGATGATCAATTTCATTTAACTATTATTTGATGATCAATTTCATTTAACTATTATTTGATGATCAATTTCATTTAACTATTATTTGATGATCAATTTCATTTAACTATTATTTGATGATCAATTTAATTTAACTATTATTTGATGATCAATTTCATTTAACTATTATTTGATGATCAATTTCATTTAGCTATTATTGGATGATCAATTTCATTTAACTATTATTTGATGATCAATTTCATTTAACTATTATTGGATGATCAATTTCATTTAACTAATATTGTATGATTAATTTTATTTAACTATTATTAGATAATCAATTTAATTTAACTATTATTTGATGATCAATTTCATTTAACTATTATTTGATGATCAATTTCATTTAACTATTATTTGATGATCAATTTCATTTAACTATTATTTGATGATCAATTTCATTTAACTATTATTGAATGATCAATTTCATTTAACTATCATTAGATAATCAATTTAATTTAACTATTATTTGATGATCAATTTCATTTAACTATTATTTGATGATCAATTTCATTTAACTATTATTTGATGATCAATTTCATTTAACTATTATTGGATGATCAATTTCATTTAACTATTATTGGATGATCAATTTCATTTAACTATTATTTGATGATCAATTTCATTTAACTATTATTGGATGATCAATTTCATTTAACTATTATTGGATGATCAATTTCATTTAACTAATATTGTATGATTAATTTTATTTAACTATTATTAGATAATCAATTTAATTTAACTATTATTTGATGATCAATTTCATTTAACTATTATTTGATGATCAATTTCATTTAACTATTATTTGATGATCAATTTCATTTAACTATTATTTGATGATCAATTTAATTTAACTATTATTTGATGATCAATTTCATTTAACTATTATTGAATGATCAATTTCATTTAACTATCATTAGATAATCAATTTAATTTAACTATTATTAGATAATCAATTTAATTTAACTATTATTTGGTGATCAATTTCATTTAACTATTATTTGATGATCAATTTCATTAAACTATTATTTGATGATCAATTTCATTTAACTATTATTGGATGATCAATTTCATTTAACTATTATTGAATGATCAATTTCATTTAACTATTATTGGATGATAAATATCATTTAACTATTATTGGATGATCAATTTCATTTAACTATTATTGAATGATCAATTTCATTTAACTATTATTGATGATCAATTTCATTTAACTATTATTTGGTGATCAATTTCATTTTACTATTATTTGATGATCAATTTCATTTAACTATTATTTGATGATCAATTTCATTTAACTATTATTTGATGATCAATTTAATTTAACTATTATTGGATGATCAATTTCATTTAACTATTATTGAATGATCAAATTCATTTAACTATTATTAGATAATCAATTTCATTTAACTATTATTTGATGATCAATTTCATTTAACTATTATTTGATGATCAATTACATTTAACTATTATTTGATGATCAATTTCATTTAACTATTATTTGATGATCAATTTCATTTAACTATTATTGGATTAAAAATTTCATTTAACTATCATTGAATGATCAATTTCATTTATTATCTGATGATTAATTTAATTTAACTATTATATTCTGTTCTATTTATGCATATTTTCTACATTGTGCATAATTGTGTAGCATTCAGGATAATAATGTTCTAGTACGTGCACAAATATATTTTGATATCTTAATAATAATTATAAAACTCTGTGGACCATCCAAGCATCCTTGCTTAGCTGAACCTTGTAATAAATAATTTTACCAAGAATTCTTCATAAGTTTTGGTTTCAGTTTCGATTCTTGCTTATGGCGCCCAAGTCACATTTTTTAAAACTTTTGAAATCACTACTATATTTTGAGTACAATATAATAATAAATAGAAAATTGACGTTATAATAATATGTACATAATCTGCATAAATGAAAATATCACATTTAAGCGTATTTTATCACTGGGCAATGCTGGACACCCTCCGCTAGTATATATATATATATATATATATATATATATATATATATATATATATATATATATATATATAAAAGTGACCTTATCTGTGTGCATGGAATGGTCTCTACCAAACTCCTCTTTATCTTAAAAATAGTTTTTCTCTCTTATAGATAAAAAGAATAATTTTTACAGGGGAAAAATTTACATTATATCGGCAAGGGGAGATAATAAAATTTTAGTAAATCATTTTTTCTTAAAAAAGCAAATTCATTATAATCTGGAGACATCGCTTAGTGGTAAAACATTCGACTACAGATCGAATGATCCCCTGTTCAAGCCTCTGTATATCTCTACATTTTATTTTAATTTTTTCTTATTAATGAGTTCAATCTACAATAAAACACTCCTTTGTAAAAAAATGTTAAAAAACAAAAATATAGATACGATTTAAAATTGCCGCAAGTCATTTCTTCGTTTGCATATTTTAAAACTAAACATTAATCAGAAGTGAGTTTCCAGAGCATTCATCGTCAAGCCCAAATATCAGCTGACATGGTATTGTAAACAAACACAAATGGAATTTGATGAACGACATTATCATTATTACGACATTATTATTATTTTTTAATTTTTTTTTAATTTATTTATTTATTTATTTGTGAATTATTATTTTTTTTTAATTTCATTTATTTATTTATTTGTGAATTATTATTATTTTTTTAATTTATTTATTTATTTATTTATTTGTGAATTATTATTATTTTTTTTTTTTTATTTATTCATTTATTTATTTGTGAATTATTATTATTTTTTTTTAATTTTATTTATTTATTTATTTGAGAATTATTATTATTATTATTATCATTATTATTATTATTACTATTATTATTATTATTTAATTTTATTTATTTGTGAATTAATCCACCGGGCAAATTATACCTCGCAATATATAATAATCAATAGAGGATTGATTCTATAATAATACATACGCAATCTGCATAAATTAAAATATCATGTTTGATTTGATTGCATTGTATGACTGGGCAACGCCGGGCTGCCAGCTAGTACATTCATACATTCAAGTTTCTTAATTTTTAACATTTTCTTATCCATCTGTTGATAGCTCAAAAGGTAACGACTACAGTTTAAGTGCTAAATGTTTTGGTTTCGATTCTAGCTGATGGCACCCAAGTTATTTATTTTTTTAACTTTTAACATTATTACTATATATTGGATACAATACAAGAGGTGTGCAATAAGTAATACCCCTGACCCACTTCCCATAGCAGTAGAGCAACGAAACTTGGCACAGTTATTAGTCTTTCTCTACATAGGAACCAAACAGAGTTATGCATTTCTCCCATCGTTTGATGCAGCTCTGGAGACCGTTTTTGTAGAACACCCCAGGTTGGTCCTCCAACCACGACATATTACACTAGTTTTTGATCTTGAAGTAGTTTTTGTTTTCTTCGTCTTTTACTTTTTAGCTTCTTACATCAAATGGTTTCATGCCTTGTCTGGAGCAGTTTCCATAAAAAAATAAATTTTGAAAATAAATCTAATATATATATATATATATATATATATATATATATATATATATATATATATATAGATGGATAGGATGTACATTGCATTCAAGTCAACGTGATAAACTGCAGCACCAAGTGACCTTTTATCTCAACGGAAGTGATATCATCCGCCTCCCCTTCCCCCGGTTGTTCAAGGCACCTGATAGAATTACATGTGACTGCATTTTCCGGTCTATGACCTGGACTGCAGATGACTCTCACTAGAGGAGATTTATGATCCAAACAAGCAAGTAAGGTTATCTAGCAGCGCCCCCCTCCCCCATATTTTTCACACCTTATCCAGATTGTTTCAAAGCAACTGGTCACCATGAACAGGTTTTATTTTTTATGTTGTCAGGTTGCGCTGACATAACTTTCAAGCAGTATTTCTCTTGGAAGAATTACTTAATTATATTGCATCAGGATGCATACGCGCGATATGTAAAAAAAAAAAAGAAAGAAAAACACTGATTAAAATATCGATTCATTTTTTATTTTACTAAACTCTTAAAGATCGAAGTGTAGTATCTGTTCTGACGCTACACTTCATATATAGAAGGGGTGATTTTCAGATTATCTCGTGTAGTGTCTATCTGCAAAGAAAAGTAAGGGAGGGAGTGATTTGCGGGGTCCAATGTTGAGTTTGAGGCAAACCAACTGACAAACATGTTAGCCTTCTCGGTTGCCGTGCAAACAACCTCATGATTGTTGGATAGTGGGGGAATTGTTGACTGCCTATTATTTACTACACTGTTGTAGATTTTCCAGAAATCACGGGTTCCTAATTTCTGTGCTTCAATGCGTTTTCTAGTGGTTTCGGTGTATTCTCTCTTAGCTGTCGCTATTTTTTTCTTACAATTATTTCTAGCTTCTATAAACTTTTGTCTGTTTGTACTGGACTTATGCCAGATAAATTTGCGGTACGCATGCTGCCTTTCAGCAATGTCAGCTGCGCAAGTAGAAGTAAACCATTGGGGAGAATAGGGTTTGCAATAGAACTTCCATGTAGGAACATGTGCTCCAATTGCCGTTTTGAACCATTCCGTGGTTTCATTTTTGTATTGTTCAGCAGAAAGAGAAAAGATATTTCCCCATGGGGCGTCTCTGATGAGATCCCTGGTAGCTTCCTAGTCGTTTTGAGCAATAGCTCTTCAGTTTTGGGGTGAGAATTTAAGGTGATTTCTATAGTGTGATCAGCTTTCCTGAGTGGGCTATGGGCATTCGTTACACAATCATTGGGAACTGTGGTCAGAAATCGATCTAGAAATGAGGCATGGTGATATTGCTGGCCTGGGAAACATGTCGGAAACATAACAATCTATGATAGAGATATAGAGAAGCTATGTGTTGTGCTACCAACTGCGTCTGCATAAGTAGAGAATCCAAGCCAATTACTGTGGTGGACATATATATATATATATATATATATATATATATATATATATATATATATATATATATATATATATATATATATAATGGAACGTTTCCAATATTTTTCCCGATTCTGATACAATTACTGATTCGAATTCTGATTCTTTATAAATCTCTAAATATTTAAGTATAGAGTTGCTATTTTCCCCCAATTACTGTAAAAACAAAAGTTAAATGTGCAAATATTTTCTCAGACATAAAAATACACTTTTTAGTCTATAGATTTTAGCTTTTCTGGTAGTTTAAAATCAATAAATGTTCATTATTTTATTATTATTATTACCAGTAGTGGAAGATTTTGATTTAAACAAAATTAGATAAAAAGGGCAATTAAAAGAATCGTTTTTGGAATTAGAAAAATAGGTACAAATTTTTCCAATACCAATTCCGATACCCTCAAAAGTTCTGACTTTTCCAGTTTCCAATTCTGATTAATCGCTCCAACACTAATATATATATATATATATATATATATATATATATATATATATATATATACACTGTTCACTGGACAAAGCAGGGAAGGGTAGAGCGGTAGCCCTTGATATATCTAAGTCTTTTGACAGGGTATGGCACGATGATCTTCTCAGGAAAATTAGATCATATGGTATCACTGGAAGAATACACAATATAATTAAATCCTTCTTAAGTAAGAGAAAAATCCAAGTTGTCCTCGACGGTCGTACATCTAAACAATATGATATAAATGTGAGAGTGCCTCAGGGGTCTATCCTTGGTTCTTTATTGTTCCTGATATTCATAAATGACTTCCCTGATAAAATTCTTTCGTAGATGGGTATATTTGCTGATGACACTACTCTCTATAACAGGCATGAGGGGAAAATAAATGAACACATATCTAAGGAAATCGCAGAATCACTAGAGAATAACCTCCAATCTGTAGTGGAATGGGGACAAAAATGGATGGTCACTGCTAAAACTAAGGTTGTTTCCTTCAATAACTACAAGAAACCTTTTCTACCACCAATAGCAATGGCTAAGAATACACTGCCTGAAAGTACTTCCTTTAAACTCCTCGGCCTAACGTTTACAGGGAACATGAAGTGGAATATATACATTGAGAGCATTGCCAAGGCTGCTGCAAAGAAGGTGGGCTCTCTCTACCGTGCCAGAAAATTACTTACGTCTGAAAGTATCCTGTATCTCTATAAGGCCACCATTCGCCCATATATGGAGTATTGCTGTCACATTTGGGCTGGTGCATCTGCTGCTTGTCTCTCACTCCTGGACAGGGTTCAAAAGAGAGTCGCCAACCTGATCGGTCCTGAACTGTCATCTAAGCTTCAGCCTCTGTCCCATCGATGAAATGTTGCATCCCTCTGCCAGTTCTACAAATACTTTAATGGTGGCTGCTCTGACGAACTGCAAGCACTTGTACCTCCTCGACGTGACTACCCCCGCCGAACCCAACAAGCAGCTAAGTCCCACCCCTTTATAGTAGAGATCCCTTGGTGTAAGAAAGCCTTTTACTCCAATAGTTTCTTCCCCAGAACTGCAAGTCTTTGGCATTCCCTTCCGGGATACTGCTTTCCCAACTGTACTGATATGCAGAAGTTCAAGTGTAATGTGAACAAACATCTTTCTACTCCTCTCCCTTCATAATGTCTCTGATATTAGCCCCCTACTTCAAAGTGGCACTTGCCTTGTTTGGGGTGAAGATTGTATATATATATATATATATATATATATATATATATATAAAATATATTTTAGTCATCGACATACAGACCTGTTTCGTTGTTTCACAACTCATCAGTGCCGCTAGACTAACACCTCTCCCAAGCCGAGGATCGAACCTAGAACCGTCGTGATGACAGTCGGCAGTCCTACCCCTTGACTATGGAATCGGTGGCCGAAATTAACCTGTCCGAACGATTATTTAAATAAACATCCGTCCGCTACTTGTAGAGGGCTCAAACGTTTGTTTGTAAACAAATCGCGAGCTTCGCATTATTTCAGCTAAATTAAGTAGCGAGTAAGATAATTTACGAGAGTGCTCTACCAAAGAGGGGAGCTTTATAAAATATATTTTAGTCATCGACATATATATATATATATATATATATGTATGTGAAGCTGCAAAGCTCATTTCAACATCAAATTTTAATTTACATCAGTTTGTGTCCATCCGTTACACGTCTGCATTTCTATTGCCTTTTATAAATTCAATTTTTTTTTAAATTCTTAGTTTAAACTTTTATTAAAGAACCATTCACAAATAAATAGCAACAAATAATAACTAAATAAAGGGTTCTTCATTTAAAATCAGTATGCAATCAATATCCAAACACCAAGAAGTTTCATTCAGAATTTTTGATCTGCAGACATGAATTTTGGTATATAGGGTATTCAGACATGTGGGAAACTTTTTAACCTGTTTACATCCGAAAAAAATCGACAAATTGTAATGTCGGGGGGGGCAGATTTTATCTGTTTGTCGATTGTTTCAACGATGCATTGCTTTAATAAGTTTCGAGACTTTTTTTTACATATGCACACTCTTTTTGATAGTATACACATTAAACTCTAGTCCCCTTCAAAGTAATCTCCTCCGGCTGCAATGCATTTGTTGTATCGTTCCAACAACTTCTCAAAGGCCCTATGAAAGTTCTCTTGTATGAAAATGCCAATGACCCTCGTCACAGCCTCTTTCATCTCCTCAATTGTCTCATAACGACAGTCTCTAAGGTTTTTCTTGAGCTTAGGGAATAACCAAAAATCACAGGGAGCAAGGTCTGGACTATAGAAAGAGTGAGGAACTTTCTTGATGCCTATCTTGGTCAAATAATCTGTGATAAGGATGGAGTTATGGACTGGTGCATTGTCCTGGTGACATATTTCCATTGTATGGACGCCCGGCGCGAACAGAAATCCCATGATATCATTATATCATCTTTAAAACAGATACTACCTTTGGATCCTTGCCAGATGACCAAAAAGGTATACTTTAGTTTCACGTACGGCCCAAAAGCGACATCATTTTTTTTTTTTATTAAATTTTTTGTTTTTATTAAATTTTTTTTTTTTTTTTTACATTGCATCGTCGGTGATAAAAAGGATAGAAGGTTATAACATACTACGAACATTAAATTAGCGTATCTATATATACTAATATTCGTAGTATATTATAACCATTTATCGTCTTTTTTAATAAATAGGATCTCTCAATCAAATGATTTATAATCTAGAAACCGTGACACGCATACATATGTACATTAAAGGTACTATCATATTAATATACAGATGCTTTACACACAAAAAAAAATAGAAGATGAAATACAGCCGTAGAATGAATAAAGAGAACAACGGGGGGAGGGGGACAAAAAAAAACAAGAAAAAAAAACAAACATAAAAAAACAAGAAAAAAAAACATAAAAAAACAAGAGAAAAAAACTAAGATTAGACACTAAGCGTACATGTACATATTGCTATTGGTTTAGTAATATTAGACTGGGAAATTGTTCAGAAGAGTTGGAGAAATGTACAAGATTTCATATTTTTAGAGATTTCCGTAACTAAAAAGAAAATCGTTTATAAATAAACTAGAAGCATACCCGCCCCAGGACAGGTAAAATTAATTCTTGAAACAATAGTTTTGCGTTATTTTTATATCCACCTTACCAAGATTAAATTCAAGATACAATGCTACTAAACCTTATTCCAATTTTGATCAAATATTTTAAGTGCTTTTAGTTTTAGAAAGTATCTAAGATTTAAGGCCTAAGCTTAAGGGGCCTTAAGAAGAAATTGAAATTCAGGAAATCTTGCTTAATTGATATCTAATGACTATGGATCCATTTTAATGCAAATCTGAAATATTTTAATTTTTCACTGAGAGAATGTGCCAATTTTATGCCCCCTGAATTCCTTTAAAAACTAAAATTTGGGAATGTTTATGAATTGATGTCCAATTTCTATTATTAAAAATTTCGCAACTACCAAAAATATCTGAATTCTCACAAAGACTTTCCTCTCTACTACCTTTACATAAAACTAAATTAAGCTAAATATAGCTCACGTTACCCACCCATGCGCCTAGTTGTTTTCCAAAATTTATAATGATCGGTTAATTAGCTTAAGAGGGAACCTAATACATAAAAATTTAGCTTTATATAAATAACTGTTTGTAAGAAATAAATGTTGTATTATGGCCATCCATACTTTTCTTCTTGGGATTTCTAAAGAAAATGCAAGTATTACGAAATCTTACAAAATCTTTCCACAAATTATTTATTGATCTTAAAAAGTGTTCGCCATAAATGATTTCTCGTATCTAAACATGATTGTAATAGAGTTTATCGATTTTCATCAGTTGATGCAATAGACTTCATAATTGTAATATCGAACAATGATCAAAGAGAAACGCTGATTGATCATTAAGCCTCAAAAAACGATTACAATTCTGATTTATGACTGCAAAAATAGAATGATTTCCCTTTTGCATGAAATGATAAACTTTTAATATTCAAGATGGCCGATAAGAGTTTTCAAGAAATTAAAATGTCTCCAGTTCTACAAGATGCCTTGATGGAAACGTTTCTTGAGCGTAACTATATGTTTATATGACTTTGCCTGGATTTATTTGAATCCACCCTCTTCCTTACTAAAGATCTGAGTGAAGTGAAAGGCAGGGAGAGTAGTACTATCTTGTGTGAACTCCCATCTTCACATATTTGTTTCTTGAAATTATGATTCTAGATTTTTTAGATAAGAATGCTTATTCATATAATATGAGAGCATTGCCAAGGCTGCTGTGAAGAAGGTGGACTCTCTCTACCATGCTAGAAAGCTACTTAAGCCTGAAAGTATCCTGTATCTCTATAAGGCCACCATTCGCCCATGTATGGAGTACTGTTGTCACATTTGGGCTGGTGCATCTGCTACTAGTCTCTCACTCCTGGATGGTTCAAAAGAGAGTCGCCAACTTGATAGGTCCTGAACTGTCATCTAAGTTTCAGCCTCTGTCCCATCAACGAAACGTTGCATCCCTCTGCCTGTTCTACAAGTATTTCAATGGTAAATGCTCTGACGAACTACAAGCACTTGTACCCCTTGACATAAATACCCCCAACAAATTCGACAAGCAGCTAAATCCCACCCCTACACAGTAGAGATCCCTATATATAAGAAAGCCTTCTACACCAATAGTTTCTTCCCCAGAACAGCTAGACTTTGGAACTCTCTTCCGGGATTCTGCTTTCCCAACTGTACTGACATGCAGAAGTTCAAGTGTAATGTGAATAGACATCTTGCTGCTCATCTCCCTTCATAATGCCCCTGTAACTTATGTCCCTGATAGTAGCCCTCTACTGTACTACTGGTACTGTGCCTTGTTTGGGGGTAGTTTAGGGTTGTGTCTTGTTTGGAATAAAAAAAAAATTGGATTCTTCGGACTACTGTTCTCATCTTAAGTGTTATTTTCACAACGTTTCAGTCAATGTAACCTCCAACCTTCGTCAGGTATGTCTTGTCGAACTTGGGAGTCTTTCTGTCAAACTCGGGAATTTGCATAAAATTTTTCCAACTACTCTAACCATTGCACAACGGGGTCTTCAGCAAGGATCTTTGGCGCAGTGGTTGGAGTACTTGGAAAAATTCCACTGTAAAAGTGACCTTCTCTGAAGGTTCATGATGGATGACCAAAAATACAATTGCAAATTACTTCAGACCTGTATCCAGTCATGACTGACGGAATGGAGCATGCTACGCCACTGAATTAAATAAAGGGTTCTGCCCGAAATTCCATGCTGAAAGATTCCAGAGTTCAACACTGCTTTCTCAGGTATAATGTTCAAATACTTTATGGTATATATGCTGTTTTTAATTATCAGGATCACTGCTCATCAAGACCAAAAGCCAGTCGAGGGTAACAGTTATTGTCAAAGAAAAAAGGGGTGTGTAGCTAATAAAAGATGAGAGAGAGAAAATAGTTAATCGATCATGCGAAACTAGTTTAGCAACGTTGATAGGTTAGTAATTCATGAAGTAAAACTCGAAAGAAATAAATCCAAATCCGGGTCGGCTTTTTTTCCTTTTTTTTAATAAAAAGGCATTCATTACCGGTACTTTCGACACCACTAAAAAAAGTTTCTTGCTACCACATGTTCATTTTACCTGGTAGCGGTTATCCTTCCTCTGACAGCATAGCGATCACAACTGGCCCATTCTCGTCCTCGACTCTACACGTCCATTTTTTTTTTGTACAATTTGCTTCTCAGTCAAGCACGTGCTGTCCTTTTTCTCTTTCTTTTTCATTTTCTTCTTGCGAACACTTCTTAATTTACATATCTACATTTTTCGGCTGCTCCTACTGCTGCTGATATTTTTGCACATGCTCATATACACTATGTTAAAAAACAAAGCATAAGACGCCACTGTTAGCCAGTTTTATAGGGCAGCGTGGATGGGAAGACAGACAGCGAGATGTTTTTTGATATTACAATTAAATTTCTGTATGTTGGTATAGTTGGGAAAAGAGAAAAGAGAAAAGGAAATCCAAAGACAGCTCCCAGTATCTAAGAGTCTTTAAAATGAAGGAGTGGAACTTTGCTGCTGGTCGAGTAGATCAGGGGTATTTTCATTGAGGGGATACATGCACAGTATATTCAAGAAATCACATTCCATGGAAAAAATAGTTGTAGCCATGGTAGATAGCAGTCGATGAGCCGTTCTCAACAATCATTTCGACAGAAACTGAGCCATTGTGGTCGCCTTTTAACTGCTAGGGTGTGATAATTAACCCTGGTTACTTATGGCAGGCCCATCCTCCCAGGCATTTTCTCACCTCTTTGGGAAGGAGTTTGCTAATATTGGGCTGTCCAGACAATTTAAAAAATGCCATAGTGCCCTACCACTGTGACACTGACTTGCTCCTCAGCTTCCAGCCTTATGTCATATCATCCTAAATGGGAAGGATGTAAATATTGAAAATACAACAAAAATTAATTAAAGACATATTACTATTGATATCCCAGTTGGATGTTAGCAAAAGTATGGGAGCAGCTAAAATACATATTAAATTATCGAAATGGTTATCATCAAATGAAAGCTTTATTAATGCAATAATCAAATTGTTTAATAAATAGAAGATAAAAAGATTCCATACATTTAGAAAGAAGCAATTGTGTATAATTTGACCAAAATGTAAGGCGATTCATTCTTTGGTACAATCAGGTGGCCGTTGGTAGCCTACAAGTCCAAAGAGACCCAGGCTTGGCTTCAAAAGGAGTGCTACGACTTTGAACCCTTCTCTCACTGCCTCCCTCTTGCCCCGACCTAAACACACTGGACTACTTCGTTTGGTCATACACCGAGAACATCACCAACATGACCTCCCACAACACCAAAGCCAGCCTGATCGCCACCATCTGCCAAATATTCGCCAAGCTCCCGCCGGCACTTGTAGAAAAGATATGCTTTCAGTTCTGGACCCGTATTGAAGCAGTGATTGAGGCTGAAGAAGGCTACATTGAATAGATGTCACTCTACTACATAATCAAGTTATCTGAATTAATTTTTTTTTCAATAAATGTTTTAAAATAAAGTTGTAGTTTTGTTTCTTTAGGGCGACAACTTTATCGTTCTATTCTATGTAGCTCTCTTTAACTTTTTAAGTTAAAAAAAGTAAGAGGTTTTATTTTTGGAATGCCCTACATATATATATATATATATATATATATATATATATATATATATATATATATAGAGAGAGAGAGAGAGAGAGAGAGAGAGAGAGAGAGAGAGAGAGAGAGGAGAAATGTTTATATGTTCTTTTTTTCACCTTAACACTATATATATCTATTGACAGATAGATGCATATATATATATATATATATATATATATATATATATATATATATATATATATATATATATATATAGAGAGAGAGAGAGAGAGAGAGAGAGAGAGAGAGAGAGAGAGAAAATATTTTTAGAATTACTTTTAGGAAAAAAATAATATTCCTGTTGTTTACTGACTGCGTAGACCTTTTCCAGCTGCGACCATGCTGCCTCCTGACATCGTAATCTGTTTTATTCATTGACAATTAATGTTATTGAATTAACAGTTTTTTCCAAGAAATTATCCACACGAACTGGAAGAATGAGATGATTTTCTCTGTGAAAAATATACACGGAATGAACGGAATTGAACTGACTTTAGCAGAAAAGTGAACAAAAACTCAACAAACTCCCCATGTCGATCGGAATCTGCTTCATCATCAGTTTGGAATGTTTATGCCACACCAAGAAAGCTTGGTATTATTGCATTTGATTGAATGTTCTGACCTGCAGTGTTGGAGAATTCAAATTCGCGGTCCATTATTTTTCTGCAGAACTCAAATTCAAGGCTTTTGAAATCGACTCCCGATTTGGAAGTTGGATTTTATTTTAATCTTCTTGGTTCAGATTGGGATCAAATTGTAGTATATGTTCTGAACTCGGTTGGAAGAGAGGAAATTCTTTTTGACTGAGCAATTTTTATTTTTCCCCCATCTAGATTGTTCTTCTCTCTTTTTTTTTTTTTTGAATGCTGGATACCCCATATCCCCCCTAACGACCTTGTATCTAATTTTGTCCTTGTTGGAGACAAGAAAATATGGAGTCCACAACGTAGTAATTGTGATTTGCTATTAAAATGATGTCGGAGTTCAGGACGGATATGATCTGATGAAACGTTTGTTGGAAACACTGACGTTTTTTTTTTACTTGAGCTTGTTTGAATATATGTTTATTTTATCCCACAACTATATTTTTTTCTTTATAAAACCACTAGTCTGGGTGCCCGGCGTTGCCCGGTGTTGCCCGGGTGTTTGGAGGTGTGTGTTGAGCAAAAGAAAAAAAGTGGTAGTAGATAGGCAGGCTCGAACCCGTACCGTGAAGGAGGAAAAGGACGTAGAAAAAAACGAAAACGTGTCGTCTTTGTTGTTGCATCCATCGCCAAACCGGAAGTGACAAATGTTTAAATTAAGGCTAGTTAATTGAAAAAAGGGGATGACTTTCGAAAATATCGGCGAAAAAAGCGACCCCTCCCTGTAGAAAAGTGCCCAGTTGAGGGTGAAGGAATTAATGATTTTAGCCAATTTTTCGATATTTGTCATCTGAAAGTTTAGCTTCAAAACGATACAGATCTCGTGAAAATCCGTCGTCTCTGTCGAAAGTTTTAGACATACATACATACATACATACATACATGCATACATACATACATACATACATTTAAACAGACAGATGAGATTTATATTATAGAAGATGGTCATAAAAACCGTTAGCAATAGACAGAGGCTACTTAGTTAATTGGGGAATGCATAAAACTTCATAACATCACGATAGCCAATACAGAACTCTGAAAATGTGACAGTAATACATGTTCATTCACACAATTCTGAAGCAGCACGTTCAGGACTGCTGAGTGCGAATGAAGATTGTTGTGTGATTATGCAGAGGGTCTAATGTGAATGTATATCATCACAGATTTGTTTTGCTCAGCAGAAATACAGGGTACAACACCAGATATCCTAAACATATCTAACGCCAGAATAAATAATAGATGACACTAAAAGTGCACGTTTATTTACAAGTGATATTTACATAGAAAAGGAATATAATGTCATGCAACCCCCCCCCCTAAAAAAAACAAAAAATAAAAAAGATATTAGTGTTTGGTTATACTTTTTAAAGATAGGAAGATAGATATCTGGAGAACCCAAATAGTTGTCATTCTGCGGGACACTTTGAGAGAGATCCAGTGTTGAGGCATTTTCGATGTCCTTTACGAGTAGAACCAAGGGCAAATAACTCAGCAACGGTGCATCTCAAATAACTTTCTCTACAAGTTGTTCGAATTTAATTATTCGTATTTTTTGTGACGCCCCCCCCCTCTCACACGAACATATTTCAAGAGAATTATGCATTGTAGAACTCACAACCCACTCTCTCCACCAGATAAGTAATGAATACTATTATGCTGAAGTCAAATCTTATTGGATCTATTACGGTTATTCACAAAACGGAAAGGTTCAAAACCACCACTTGTAAGCACACTCAAAACGAGTGAGGAATAGCAATTTGCAATCAACTAACCTTATACAATGACTCATTAAATAACTAAAAAAAAAATAAAATAAAAAGGGAGGGGGGTGATTTGGTGTAAAACAAACCAAAATAAACCAAACCAATGTCTCAAGCAATCTGTTTCTCCCTTCCAATTTATACAGATTTACCTTGTGGTTTTCAAACAACCTACCATCCAAATGGATGCCACACAGCACAGCCCCCCCCCCCCAAAAAAAATTGTACGAAACAGAATCGCATGACTTTTTTGATCAGCATCGTTTTCTCCAATCCTTTCTAGAACCAAATACTTATTTGAAGAGAGAATGTGAAGGTTGCTAACATCCATAAGTAAAAGTGGTGCGATGGAATCGATAAGATTCAAACTTGCCACACCGAGATCATCAATCCATCTTGGTAACAACCTCATCACCACACCGTCACCTCACACAGATAACCAATGTTTCAGGTCAATTTGATGCTATGATACGTTCATGTGACCAAATTTCTCTTACCACATGCCGTGATGCCGTGGAGTCTGTCGCACTGTATTGATTTAATATTGTTGCAGTAATTATGATAAAAATATTGCTGGAGCCAAAATTTTCATTGCAATATAAATTGTCCAATGACAGCCTTATTCTTATTTCGTATACTAAAAGTTAATTATACTTGAATATACATATATATATATATATATATATATATATATATATATATATATATATATATATATATATATATATATATATATATATATATATAGCCAGTAGAGTTTAGTTTCCTAGAAGTACATCCAATGAAACAACATGTGTCTACCAAAGAGTGCTCAATGAGTAAACAGAGCAGGTATATGAAATTTATTTATACAAACATTGATGGCTACATATGTGCATACATGTTTCTGTAATCACCCGCGTTGGGGGATTACATCTTCTGGCCAAGAATTCGACGATAATTCTTGGCCTGAAGACGTAATCCCCCAACGCGGGTAATTACAGAAACATGTATGCACATATGTAGCCATCAATGTTTGTATAAATAAATTTTATATATATATAAGAACTGACAGCTGTTTAGATTCCAGTTTAAGGAAGTTACTTGTCTAGCTGCACTACAGAGCTGTGATACATCTAAACAGTGTCTATGGATGACTAAAATATACTTCCTTTCTTGAATTGAGCATACTGGTAAGTGATAAAAAACTGTCATTAGTATATAAATTCAATGCTCTTTATGTAAATAAACAGAGCTTACAGCGTTTGACAATGTTTATCATCATGATTTCACCTACCTTAGCAGCAGCCAAATGGCTTATAAACACTGACTGTTGTCTAGATGGTTGAGTTTCAATCCTAGCTTGTGGCAGTTGCCTGTCTGAGAATAACTCGCAGTATTTTAAAATTAATAGATTTTATGACCCCAGTTTCTAGCTTAGTAATAAGGATGATAAAGAACTGCACGTCTATGGAATTGTCTTCCGTTTTCCTGTTTTCCAGCTGATTACAATATGGTTGTTTTCAAGTTTTTGATGAGCCGTTCCATATAAGTTAACAAATTTACCAAATTTCCATTAATAACGGTTACTATATTGTCCAATTTCTACTGTACACTCTTTAACCCTTATCATCGAGTGACCTCAAGGCCTTGATAAGTGATGATGCCTATGTAAAAAAAAAAGTGGGGATAAAACTAAAATATTAAAACAGTTAAATAAAGCATTTGTTCGTTATCCTGATGCTTTTAAATCGTATAAAATTAACCAAAATATATTAATAAAGGAAACCCTTTATTAGTAATGGATAAAATGTATAATAAAAAAAATTGTGTATATATATATATATATATATATATATATATATATATATATATATATATATATATAAATTGTATAAATATATAAATTGTATTTTAAATTTTATATATTTTCAATAAATAAATACGAATATAAATATATAAAACACTAATATTAGTAGGGGGTGATAAGTAGTTCAACACTGCTGGGGAGCCATAATGTAATATACTGTTTTCTTTTTAAATTCCCGAAACAGTGTTTTATGGTAAAAACTGATGATCCCTTAAATTAATATTAAGATAATTGTAAATTCGAGAGAGCAAGTTGATGCAGTGATTGCAGGTGATTAAATGACTTACTGACTAAACAGTTTTCCAACGAATGATAAAAAAATATAAAAAATAAATAATTTTTTTTTATATAGTTTTAAAGTTTAAAAAACTTCCAAGACTGTGTGTATATATAATTATTTCCACAGCCAAACAACGTCGCAGCTCACAAGGGACATGACAGCCAACAAACCAAAAATCCAAAAACTCGAGTGTCGCCTTCATTTGTTCTTGCTGTCCAAAAAGTCATGGAAGGATTTTGAACTTGAATAAATTCTTTATTTTTTTGGTTTTATCTTTGTGTAATTTTAACACAATCTAAGGCATTGGGAATTTTTTTAAAAAATGCAAAATTCAAACAATCTTTATCCATGAAAAAATAATGTCTTTTAAATGTTGCTCATTTTCAGCTTCGCATATTTATGCTCTTTCCAAAACATTATTCATGACAGATTGTAGAATCTCTTCATTGCGATTTAATTCCCTTATTTCGTTCCTGATGTTTTCCTTCAATTCTTGCAGAGTTTGGGGTTTGCCGTTTCGAGGTTTGCCAGCTCGTGGATTGAAATAAGGGAATTAAATCGCAATCCAGAGATTCTGCAATCTGTCATGAATAATGTTTTAGAAAGAGCATAAATACAGGAAACTAAAAATGGGCAACATTTAAAAGACATTATTTTTCATAAATAAAAATTGTTTGACTTCCAAGACTGTATGTATATATGATTATTTCCACAGCCAAACGACGTCGCAGCTCACAAGGGACATGACAGCCAACAAACCAAAACTCCAAAACTCGAGTGTTGCCTTCATTTGTTCCAATGATTTTCCAATGTTTTAGTCAGATTGTGTTAAAATTACAGAAAGATATTATCAAAAATAAAAAAAAATATTTAGAAACCTTTCAGTGACTTTTTGGACAACCCGTATCTATGGATATAGCTGTACCCGTAGCCAAATTGAATATTGAAATACTCATATCTTTGGTTCTATGGGACGAAACTACATACAAATTTGCAGGCGTTTTGAAGATTATAATACTATTCTATTGTTAAAATTATATGACAATTGGTAAAAAGAACCTATTTTTTCAAACCAATAAAATCTGCCCAAGTTTGCCTACATCTATAATATAAAGCTGAATGTGTGTGTGTGTGTGTGTGATCACGAATAGGCTCCTATATGGTTGACTATTTTAAAAAACTGATTACATATAATGATAGATGTATCGAGACACAAGAATGGGTATGTTTGATCTGGCAGAACGGTGGTTCATTAAAATTGTGGGGTCTGTGTTCTCGCCTGGTCCACAAAGTATGGAAATAAAAAATTTAAAAATTAAAAAAAAAGTTTACAAGTGTTTTTGATATAGATGTACATAAGATACTTTGATAAGTATGTTTTAACTTAAATAGGGATGGTATAATAAAATTGTGGGGTCTGCGTTCGCGCCTGACCTCCATAGAATGGAAATAGGCACAAACTTTAATAAAAACTTTTCATATCAATCTGCGTAAGTATACTTTGATAATTATGTTTCAGTTTGAAGAAATATGGTGTAATAAAATTATGGGGTGTTCGTTCGCGCCTGACCTCCATAGAATGGAAATATGTCACAAAGTTTAACAAGGTTTTTAATATAGATCCACAGAATATTGTGATAAGTGTTTCAGTGTGAACAGGTATGGTATAATAAATTATGGGGTTTATCTATTTTATTTTTACTTTCATCATATTTTGCTTTTGTTTTGATACCCCCAAATTCGAAGCTATCTCTTTACAACCCTTCCTTTTCATAACCTATCATACTTTCATAAATCAGAGTCCATTTTCTGTAGGCTGTTTTTGAACCCATTCAACGACGGGTACTTTTGCTAGTTTGTATATATAGTGTCCTGGCAAGCCAGTTTTAGTTTTGCTGCTTTGGGACGAATTTTGCTTAGGGTTTGTTTTTTTCTTGGTTGTCTCTCCTGTGGCCTTGTCAGGCCATTAATATATATATATACAGTGGTACCAAAATACTCGACCTTAATTTTTTCCATATTTTTGTTTGAACACCAAAATGTTCGACAAACGAAACAATATTTTCGCCTTTAAATTAACTGAAATCGAATTAATTAGTTCCAGTGTTTAAAAATCCCTTTTTATCTGTAAACTTTGAGGATTTTAAACATTGCACAGAAAACCACCAATAAACATATATTAAGATGATTACAATAATATAATCTATACATGCAACAAGAGAATAAAATGTATGTAATTGCAATTAAACTGTTTTTATTTCTTATCTTTCAATGATCAGTTGATGGCACAAGTGATGAAGGGAAGGATAGGGAAGTTGCTGCTTGGAAGGAGAATCCGCTTCCATCAAAACAGAAGGCAAATCGTAATCTCGGGTTCTCTCTTTGGCAGATTTCTTGGATGAAGATGATTCCTGAACGGGATGTTCTTTGCGTTTAAAATATTTATCTCATTGTTTTTTTTTGTTTGTTTGTTTCTTTTATTGTCCAACACTTTGCGAAAATGGCACATGACAGTGTCATTAAAAATGGCACATGATAGTGTCATTAAAAATGTCTACATGTCTGCTGGTTGTAGCGATATCTGGGTGATATTAACCACAAAAGTTTAGATATCATTCCACTTATATATTACTAGCAGAAGTACCCGTCGTTGACTGGGTTCAAAAACAGCCTATAGAAAATGGACTGTGATTGATGAAAGTATGATAGTATGATAGGTTATGAAAAGAAGGGGGTTGTAAAGAGATAGGTTTTGATACTCAAATATTTTACCCTAAGCAAAATATGATGAAAGTAAAGATAATTTTCGCAAAAATATATTTTTTTGATATCAACTTTTTTTCCATTCGTAGCCAAGAGTGACCAACAAAATGATGTTTCCTTACAAAGAGAAAATGTTATATATATTATAATATAAATATACAAGAAATAAATGTTACCATAGTCAATAAAAGTTACTTTTATGGTAGAAAAGTTCATTGGTTTGTATTTTTAAGTAGTTTGAAAAAAAAATTTTTTTTTTAATTCACGAACCGGTTAAAAAAAAAAAAATCAAAATGGCAGCGACTTTGAAATAGAGAGACCGGTTTTCAATTTAAAGGAGGGATACCTGAGCATTCTGTGTTAATAATTTAAGAGAGTTCCGTCAACGTAACGAATATTTATAAACATATTTTAATGTTTTCCGTTATTTTGTGCTTGAGGAATATTCGATTATGGCATGTGTAGTTTATATAAAAATTCATTCAAGTAGTTATCGCCTCAAATTTCGTGTTAATTTCGGTTCGCTAAAATTATTTCAAGTAAAGAGCATTAAAAACTATTTCAAAACAAAAAAAAACATGAAATGAACTTTTATTGACTATGGCCACATTTATTTCTTGTATATTTTCTCGGGTAGTCGTTTGTTGGCTTTTCTGCTAAACACTCTTACTAAATAATATCGACAAAATATGGAAAAATAAAGAAACAAAAACAGTTTTGAAAAATAATGAAGCTTTACTTACTTTAGTAAAATAATCCGAAACAGCAAAATGGGATATTAAAAAAGTAAACACGTAATTACTTTAGTTTTTTAAAGCAAAGAATCGATATAATATAAATAAAAAGAAAATGGCGCTGTTTTCAAACAGAACAGCTTCGTTTCAGTTTTACAGTATTGAACGGTGTAGTATTGCGCCGTCGGATTCAGGGTTGTACTATTGTAATGTAAATAACACACAGAAAGGGTTGTAATCATATGAATTCCTTCTAGTACACTGACAAAATAAAGCTTAAACAGATATATAAATAAAAATAAAAAGGTTATGCAAATGTTTTTAAAAAGACACGTAATCACGTAAGTAGGATTTTTTCCTTCTTTTGACACGATAACGAGTAACGTTCTTATTTTTTATTATTTATCTATTTATCTATTTTCGGAAGAGTGCTACGTGCAAGTGGAGAAGGAAAAAAACAGAGTTATGCAAAATTTGTGTCAAGAATTGTCTAAAGTTCTGACTTTTTTTTGCCTTTCACTTTAATAAGAACGTGAATTTATGAGGTGAATTTATTCAACACAATATGATTGAACTTAAAAAAATAAATAAAAGCTAACGTGAATTAAGATTAAAGTTAAGGTGTTATTGTGGACCCTCACCCCTTTTAAAAAACCTTGTTAAACTTTGTGACATATTTCCATTCTATGGAGGTCAGGCGTGAACGAACACCCAATAATTTTATTAGACCATATTTCTTCAAACTGAAACATAATTATCAAAGTATACTTACGCAAATAGATATGAAAAGTCTTTGTTAAAGTTTGTGCCATATTTCCATGGAGTACAGGCGCGAACACAGACCCCACAATTTTATTATACCATCCCTAATTAAGTTAAAACATACTTATCAAAGTATTCTTATGTACATCTATATTAAAAACACTTGTAAACGTTTTTTTTTTTCATTTTTTATTTCCATACTTTGGGGGCCAGGCTCGAACGCAGACTCCACAATTTTTAATGAACCACCGTTCTGCCAGATCAAGCATACCCATTCCTGATCCTCGATACATCTTCTATCATTATATGTAATCAGTTTTTTAAAATAGTCAACCATATAGGAGCCTATTCGTAACCACACACGCACACACACACACACACACACAGACGTTCAGCTTTATATTATAGATTTAATTGGAATTCATTATTGAGATGAGTATTATTTATTAATTTATTTATTTTATTGTGAACTATTATCCTCACCTTTCTTAGTTGTTGTTTAACGACGTTCGGCCAACTATTCCTCTGGCCTTCGTCAGGTGGTAACCATGATGGGATATGAACTCTGAATCTCCTGACTGCATTCACTGCAATTACTGCCATCCATAGTTATTGTCGTCTCACCACGTTTTAGTCAAGTAAGCCTCTGGCCGGCTTTGGATAGGATTGAAACCGCTATCTTCAGACGATTCTCACCTGGCCTAAAACTTACTTGGCCAAAAACGTGGTGAAACGACAACAACTATGGATGGCAGTAATTGCTGAGAATGCAGTTAGGAGAGTCAGTGTTCCTATCCCATCACGATTACCACCTGACGAAGGCCAGAGGAATAGTAGGCCGAAACCTTGTTAAACAACACATAAGAAAGATGAGGATAATAGTCCGCAATAAAATAAATTAATCGTATTCCACTTGTTGCATATTTCTTTCAATCCTGTTTCTCAACATCATGGGTGCCCACCTCCAAACTTAGGCTTTTATCTAGACACACAATATCTTCCACAACTGCTCCAGCTTCATCAAAAGTAGCCTCTTTACCATTAAACCTTTCAAATTCAGATTCTGTAACACAATCTGGCCACAATTTCCTCCAAGCAGAATTCATGAACACAACAGACCATGTTTTATGAAGAAGAATTATGTGTGGACAATATTAAAATGATTTCTCCAGAAATCACGTAGGGTCAGTATCTATAAAAGTGAACGTGTGTGTGTGTGTGTGTGTGTGTGTGTGTGTGTGTGTGTGTGTGTACATTTCCCTACGCAATAATTCTGTCACTTTTTAGTCTACAGACTCGAAATTTGATATACAGGGTACTGAGATTTGGGAAAATCAATGTGATCGGGTGTTGGCCAGAAATTTTGCTGTTAAGTGGTCAAAGTTCAATGCTTTGATCTTTGAGAACTCTACCAAACTCCTTCGACAATTTTGGGTCTAAACACTTGAAATTTTAGATATAGTATATATATATATATATATATATATATATATATATATATATATATATATATATATATATCGCCTACAGTCAAGCATGGTGGTGGGAATGTCATGGTCTGAGGTCACATGAATGCTGTAGGTATTGGAGAGTTACATTTCATTGAGGGAAACATGTACTGTCAAATACAGCAGCAGAACATGATCCCCTCCCTCCAGAAACTGGGTCGCAAACCAGTGTTCCAGCATGACAATGACCCAAAACACTCATCCAAGACAACCACTGCTTTACTGAAGAGGCTGAGGGTAAATGTGATGGACTAGCCAAGCATGTCTCCTGACTTGAACCCAATAGAATATCTTTGGGGCATCCTCAAGCAGGTGGAGGTGCACAAAGCCTCAAATATCCACCAGCTCTGCAATGTCGTAATTGAAGAGTGGAAGAGCATTCCAGTGGCTACATGTGAAGCTCTGGTAAACTCACAGCCCAGGAGAGTTAAGGCAGTTTTGGATAATGATGGTGGCCACACAAAATACTGAGAGTTAACATGCATGTTAATATTGGCAACTTTTTGTAAGGTGTGTACTCACTTTTGTGGCCTGAGATTTAGCTTTTAATGGCTATATTTTTAGTTATTTTTTTTTGTTTTGTTTTTTACATAGGCATCACCACTTATCAAGGCCCAGAGACCACTCGAGGATAAGGGTTAAGAGTATACAGTAGTCAATTGGACAATATAGTAATCGTTAGTAATGGAATTTCGGTAAATTTGTTAACTTAAGTGAAACGGCTCATCAAGAACTTGTTTACATTGGACTTGAAGACAATCAGATTGTAGTCAGCTGGAAAGCAGGAAAACGGAAGACAGTTCCACAGGCGTGCAGTTCTAAGAAAGAAGCTTTGTTCATGGAATCTACGTTTAGGTTAAGGTACAGATAAAGAGTGGGGGAATTATTGATAGTGGTTTCAGCTAGACGAGTGTTTCTTGTGAAAGTTTGGTGAGGGGAGACCATAGATTATAGCTCAGTCGAGCACTTGCTTGAAAATAACGATAAAGCAGAGACAAACTCGCAACATCTCTTCTGTGAGAAAGAGGTTGCAGGGAAGAGAAAAGGACATCTCCTTTCTACGAGGCTACCAAGTCTATTTTGAACTCTATCAAGGCAGGACAAGTCCTTTCTAGCAGTTTCTGCTCAGATGTTTTTGAGGGGAAAATAAATTAACCCTGCTATATATATGCTGCAGATAGACTACTTTTCATTGTGTCAAAAAATCATTTTTTCATGTTGTCCCATGAAGAGATATACTTAAATATTTGAAGAAATGTGAGGACGTGTACTCATTTTTGTGATACGCTGTATATAAAATACGCCTGCTGAAGTCACTTACACTGAAACACAAAAGTTGTATACTTTCACTGCCATTAAAACTCAATTTCATGGGTAAGTTGTGAAGTAGATCAATAGAAGTGAAAAATTAATTCCTTTTTCTGAATTTTTGAGATGAGGATTGATAATTTGTACCATTTTAATTACTAGAATGACTGAGTCTCATTCTCACAGCGTTTCGTCGATGTAACCTCTATCCCTCTTCAGGTGTATCTTGTCGAACTGGAATCCTTCTGTTGAGTGATATTGTTTAGTTCTCTCGCATTGCAAAAACTTAGACCTTGAGAAGTCAATGCCCCCAAAGAGGGGCACTCTGACCTGCAAAAAGTGCCTGCACAACTCCTTCAGCATTTCTTGATGAGGGTTCCTCAAACGATTAGCGATAAATTAACCCCTTTTCATAGAGAAAAGGCAAAGCCTGGGAGGGTGGACCTCCTAGAACTGCACAGAACTAAATTCCCACTGCAAAATCAACAGGAACCTGATCATTACAGGAATGGTCTAATCTATTCTGATTTTGGTGGCCCAAGATAAAAAAAATCCCCAGCCGAGTTTCTGTGGAACTTGGGAATCTGGATTAAATTTCGAACATTTTATTTAATCCACAGAAGTAACATGCTTCTGTTCCATTAGACTGAGAAACAATTCGGACAGTACTTTCGTTACAACCCAATCTTCTGCTTATAGCTTCGAGAATGGCCTTAACAACGGTTCTAATGAAAGAATCAATTACTTAAGAGTAAATGGGAAAACAGGTTATTTTATTAATAAATGTTTCAAGTGTCTGCTGGCAGATAAAACTTATGGTGGGCGTATCAAGGTTTCCAACAGGGAAGGAGGAGGGCAACAGTCTGGAGATGCCACCCTACAACGATATTGTCAGCGGAAGTTTGCTGTAATTCTCAGTACGAAATTTAAATACTTGCTGGGATAATAAATCCTCTCTGTCTACACCCCCACCCCACCGTCCACCCCTGCTCTTGTTATTAAACCTTTATTATTATATCATTTTATAATAATTCATACCCCAAACCAAATCATTGGGTATACAAAATTCGATCTCTTTCGAAAATAATTTTGATCTATATATATTTAATTTATATTGATATAATCTCTCTCTCTCTCTCTCTCTCTCTCTCTCTCTCTCTCTCTCTCTATCTCTCTCTTTCTCCCATGAGATGAATTAAATCACAGATTAATTAATCTTGTGGTTTACAGTCTTATAAAATACTAGACTATCCGTGACCCGTTGGGTCAGTATGTTATATAAGCTATGGAATTCATGTATGAGTGTGATATTTGTGACGTAAAGAAAATAGTTTTTTGTGAAATAACAGAAACATTTCTATGAAAGTATATTAAAATGAAAAAAGAATATAGATAGATTTCTATGAGTCGTTCTTTTTATTATAATAGATTATTTTTGAAAAAAGAAATTTACAGTTACTGAATTATAAGTGGTTGGCCATACTTATAGGTAAATGTGCACTGAACAGATACCATAATACTTATTATAGTTAAATTCAAATTTTGATATATCTGCTTTTTTATTTTACATCGTTCATTTCTGTATTACGTTTAAGTTATTTTAAACCCCACTCTTCCCACGTTAAATAATAATTTCGAAATAATAACGTTAATATTTCAGTGCGCAGGTCATGCGCGCATGAGCAACCGGATGTCATAAACCGGAAAGTGGGTTATATACATCGTTACAAGGTCATTTGAGTTTTATAATTAAATAGATTGTTTGGAGGAAATATTTTTATATAAGGTAATCCCAGTCAACTAAAATAGCTGAATATACAAGATTTTTACTGCACAAAATTTAAATATAAATCATACAATTATATATATATATATATATATATATATATCCGATAAGTATCGAAATTAGATAATCTAAAAAAAATTGAGTAAAAACGGAACAGTCTGATTTTGACGAAAGTTAACACTCTTATACAACCTAACATCACGAGTACATTTGAGAAGTTTTATCACCGCACAAGAGTCCGGCATATGGAATCAACGGTAGTTTTTTTTATAAATAGGTAGGGTCAAGTTCGAAATGAATGTTTCTGTTTAAAGCACAATTAAACCATGATACTTGACTTTTACATTTTAAACTTTAATTCAAGCCATTATATATATAAAATAATTTTATAAAATCAACAGTAGATTTTCTACAGTACAATGTAGACTACAATGTATTGTGGACTAAGTCATTGGGGGGGGGCATGTGTGCACTGCAGTGGGTTCCCGACTAGACCAGGCAATGAATCGATTTGATTGAAAAATAGACAATTTCATTGATTTCCATCACAATAAAAGTATTGTAAGTATAGAACATTCGTTGATCCTTATTCAATCCCGGACAACGTTGTGTCACCCTGCTAGTGTGCCTATGTATATATAGGTTGGTCATCAGTGATATATAGTCTTCACTACTATTTTGGTGTTCTATATCATATCGCCTCAAACAGCAACCTTGATCAAATTTGAGACGTATCAGGTCGCTTCCTTGAAAACATTTACCAGATGGGACGCTGATCCTATTGTAGGACTCTAAAACCTTTTTAAAATATTCCAAAGAAATTGAAATTTGAGGAATATTTATTAATGTCTAATACCTATTGTTAAAATTTCACAAATATTGGAAGTATCTGAATTTCCACAAAGAGCTTCTACCCCCACTCTTTGCTCTCTCTATATAAAATTAAATTAAACTAAGTAAAGCCCACATTATCAACCCTTACGCCTAGTGGGTGTGTTCCTAAATTCATAATGATCGGTTAATTAGTACTGGAATGAATCCCATACATACAAATATATAAACGGATACACAAATATATAACAAATACACAAAACTAATTTTATATAAATTGGAAGTCTTTGTTCAGTCTCAAAAGACAATGGTGGTTGAACAATCCCTGACCACATCTCTCTTGAATCGGCACTGCTTGAGTCCAGTAGCAAGGAGAAGTCCAGGACGACTGGAAACAATGCTGGGATAAGCAGAGAGCACAAACAGCACCGGGAATTCCCAAATGATCACCTATTTTAGTACTGACTCAAAATTAAATTAAGAAAATTTAATAAACGGCATAATCATGTTGACACACCGGTTCTCGTCATTTCACCGAAGTTAAGCAACATTGATCCTGACTAGTGCCAGATGGGTGACTATTTGAGAATTCTAGGCGCTGTATGTGCTCTCCGCTTGTCTCGGCATTGTTTCCAGTCATCCTGAACCTCCACTTGCCACTGGTTTGTCGACTCAGGAGAGGTTTGGTTGGTGATTGCACAATTCTTGCCACAAAAAATTCACGCACAGACACTCTTACAGTTGGTATTCATAGTCTGTCAAGACTGAAGGAAGCTACTATATATATTTATATACTAGCAAAAGTACCCGTCGTTGACTGGGTTCAAAAACAGCCTACAGAAAATGGACTCTGATTTATGAAAGTATGATAGGTTATGAAAAGGAAGGGTTGTAAAGAGATAGCTTCGAATTTGGGAGTATCAAAACAAAAGCAAAATATGATGAAAGTAAAAATAAAATAGATAAATCCCATAATTTATTATACCATACCTGTTCACACTGAAACACTTATCACAATATTCTGTGGATCTATATTAAAAAACCTTGTTAAACTTTATGACATATTTCCATTCTATGGAGGTCAGGTGCGAACGAACACCCCATAATTTTGTTATACCCTATTTCTTCAAACTGAAACATAATTATCAAAGTATGCTTACGCAGATAGATACGAAAAGTCTTTATTAAAGTTTGTGCCTATTTCCATTCTATGGAGGCCAAGCGCGAACGCAGACCCCACAATTTTAATGAACCACCGTTCTGCCAGATCAAACATACCCATTCCTGTGTCTCGATACATCTTCTATCATTATATGTAATCAGTTTTTTAAAATAGTCAACCATATAGGAGCCTATTCATGACCAGACACACACACACACACACACACACACATACACACACACACACACACACACACACACACACATTCAGTTTTATATTATATATATATATATATATATATATATATATATATATATATATATATATATATATATATATAAGCCTGACAAATTCTCATGAGGATAAAACGCAAAATATTCTGTGTAGCTTAAATTGCCATATATATTTTCCTAACTTTATATATATATATATATATATATATATATATATATATATATATATATATATTTATACGTTGTAAAAGTGAAGCCTCCTATTATATAAATGATTGATGATAAAACAACGTTTTTATGAAATAAATTTGTAGCCGCAGCGACAGTTTGTGGTTTGAGATTTTGAATATCTATGCTGATTGGTGCTAGCAGTCAACTTCTCTTCAGGCTTGCCCAATCAGATTCCATCTCTCTGGTGAGCTGAGCATGTAACAGAGTTCATAAAAAGGTTAAACCACAGTGTCTTTCTTTCTCTTCTTCCTTTCTGGCTCTCAGTGCTGCTGACAAAACATTCCTCTCTAAGGATGCAATAGGATCCTCCAGGCCTTTAGATCTGGGTCAGATGTATGACCGATCAGTCTTTAACCCTCCGGGGTGGGGTAGGGAGCATTGCATTATTTCATGCAGACTCCAAGCACATACAGCACCTGGTATTACCAAGTGATCACCACTTACTAAGTCTAGATGCCACTGGAGGATAAGAGTAACTGAGAGGAAATAACTGTCAGTATCAATCCAGATTATTCGGATTCATGATATTTCGATCGATGTAATCTCCATATCTTCAAGTGTATCTTGTCAAACTCAGAAATCTTTCCATCAAACTCTGGAATCTTTCTCTCACACTCGAGATTCTGTACTAAATATGCAAACAGTAGTCCGAAGAATCCAAATAATATGAATAATCAATCCTCATCTCAAAAATTCAGAAATCAAGTTCAAATATTTGTGGGGAAGGTTCTAGATAAGAATCTGTTGACATTAGCTTTAAAAATGACCAAGTTGTGATCTGTTGGGAAGCAGTCTAATGGCAATGCGTTCTACAGACCGGAAGCCCTTATGAAAAAACTCTGTTCATAGAAATTCCGATTGATGCTAACTAAGCACACTGATGAAGAAAGGAAAAATTTGCTTCGTAATGGCAATAAGACAAGTTCTTGCTGTGAAGGTTTTGCAAAGAGGAACGAGCGATTTGAAAAATAATAATAGAATAGAAAGAGACTAACAACGTCTCTAAGTATGAAGGAATGGAAGAAATCATCCCCACTAGATTTCGACATCGATTCTGAATTCTGACAAGGCAATGAAGAATGCTGTGAGTGGCACCTCCCCAGATGTGGCAACAGTACTCTTGTAACTAACGGCATTTAATTAGTTTTGGTTGAGCCGGCTCTTCCAAATATATTTAGTGCATCTCTTGCGTCAAGGTGGCCATGCCGATCGGTAGCTGAGTCTTCGACCATTCTCTGTTCAAGCAATAAACACCAAAAATATGATGGCCAGTGATCAGTTCCAACTGTTATATAGCAAGATGTGTATATATTCTGTATGTATATAATGGTTGTACCAAATTATGCAAATGATTACTGTGTCGGTGGCAGGTCAAATCTTATAAACGTTATTTGCACTTGTAACAATCTAATTTTCATACCGATAATCATAATAATGTTCTTTCATAGTAATAACTTCTTTATATAAACAACTCTCTTCCGACTTCTAAGTCCAGTCAGGACTATTTGACATATCCTCTTCAACTTTTTTTCAACTTACTAACTTACCTGTATATATTAAAACTAATCCTTTGTGCTTACGTCATTAAACTACACAAAGATTAACAGGTGACTTCTCAATCACGTTTTCTCTGGCCAAATTTATTGTTTATGTATTTTACATTTGTTTATTGTTCCTAAGATCTCCACTGCATCCAAAAACTTGTAAACATTATTTGTCGTTGTAACACAATCTAATTTTCATACTAATAATCATTAGAATGTTCTTTCATAAGAACATCTTTAAATAAACATCTAACTCATAATAATAATAGTTGATCTTAGAATCGGCGATTAGCAAGGCCACCCAGCATCTTCCGTGAGGCTAATACATAACACAACCAGCGGGACCACTAACTTGCACATAAATTCCTCATCAGAGTGCCAAAGAATGTGACAAGACCAGGAAAATTTTCAAAGAAAAGTTTTTGTGATGCTGGTGGTGTTGCATTTTTTTTTAAAATGCTTTTTTCACGCCAAACAAGGCACAGTTCCACTTAGATGTAAGGAGCTACTATTTAGAATAAAATTTGTAGAGATACTACATGAGGAGTTGGGCAGCAAGATGTCTGTTCACATTACTCTTGAACTTCTGCATGCCAGTACAGTTAAAGAAAAAGGGACCAGAAATGGAATTCCAAAGTCTGGCAGTGCACGAAGATCTTCTTTGCTTAAGGGTAAGGTCTCACAATCATACAGCAACATTGTGGTGCTTGGAATATTTTCAATTTTGTTGAAAGATTTATCTTTTGTTGAGACCACAATCTACTTTGGAGATGGCATAAAGCTATGCGAGCATGATCAATATTGATTGCAATCTCATTCTTACCCTGTCCAATAGCTGCAAGAGAGCCGAGATACTTGAACTGCTTGACTTCCGCAATGCCATTGAGAGTTATAGGGACTATTTGAATGTGAATATCTGATTGACAGAACCTTTACTTTTGAGGCATGTATCATCATAACTATATGTTTAGCAGTAGTATTGACATCATTCATTATTCGTTGAGGATCATCATCTGTATAGTCCAGGTTGATGATAAAACAATGATGTCCAACTTGCATGTCAGAGAAATCCATCATGTCCGAATTAAGGATGTGCCTTTATCCGTGCCTTAACCTAAACGTAGATTCCAAGAACAAAGCTACTTTCTTAGAACTGCACGCCTGTGGAACTCTGTTCCGTTTTCCTGCTTTTCAGCTGACTACAATATGGTCATCTTCAAGTCCAATGTAAACAAGTTCTTGATAAGCCGTTCCCTTAAGTAATCCAATTTACCAAATTTCCACTACTAACGATTACTACGATATTGTCTCATTGACTACTGTACACTCATTAATCCTTATCCTCGAGTTACCTCCAGACCTTGATAAGTGTTGATTCCCTTGTAAAAAAAAAATAGTTGAACAAGATGAGGGAAAGGTATTTGTAGAGGATTGTATGAAGAGTCAGGTACTTTCTGGAGTGGTAGAATGAGGCAACCATTTTCCAGTGAACCTAACAATATAAATGTCTGAATGCAGATTAAATGTATGCAAGATGTATGTGACAGAAAAAAGGGTTACAAATCCTTTTGCTGCTTTACTTGGTATGTTTGGGTGAATACACCTGGCATAAGATCTTACTAAATGCATCCTCCAGAGCTCAGTATTTACATATTTATGATATACTAACACTTACGATGATAAGAAAGGGATAAAGCACTTGGCTACCCGGGATTGAAAGGAAAAGATGGCTGACTATTTTACGAAGAAACAGAAATTGATTTCGGTAACTTTCATAAAATGGGACTAATAGTAATGAACTTAAAAACTAAAATGTTGAAGAGCTATGAAGATGCTTGTGGTACCATTAAAACGAGTGACCTTTTGTGCTCCAGAATTTATTTTTCTACGTAGTCACTACCATTCTCAATGCACCTTTTCCGGCGGTGAACGATAGCTGTGCATGGGCGTCCCAGACACGCATTGTTATACGAGAATCATTCCCCAATATTTTTCTAGTCAGAATTATTTTTAGAAAGACATCGGATACTTACGAAAGTGATTTTTGTGGAACGAACTGGATTCGAACTTGGAACACCTAGATCGTCAATCCGTGTCATTAACCACTAGACTACTTTCACTTCCATCCAACAAGATAACATCACATGCTAAGATAAAATCCACAATATGTATAAAACACAAATGTCCCAATACAAATGAAACACATGGTATTATAATTACAAGTTGTATGTGACAGATATAGTAGGAACAAAATATTAAGATAATTTTATGCAAAAAAGTATGTTTGAGCAGTTGTCAAGTCATGTGACTCCCTAGCAAGTACACGTGATCTACAGGATCTTTACTCCAAGGGAGATAACTGTATCCCAGCAATAATTTTAGTAAGCTGATGCCAAAAACCCTAAAAAAAACTACAACTAATGAAATAATAATGCTGTGTGACGTCAACAATCAACCCAAATCGTATTGTCATCCTTATATTTTGTTGAATTTCTAAAATAAATATTTTTTTCATTTCAGGTAAATTGATGACAATGGCTCAATGGATTCGCAAGTTTGTGCTGACTCATGCCGACTATAATCACGATTCGGTCATCAATGAAAGCATAAATTATGATTTGTTGGTTGAATGTGAGAAAATCGCGAGTGGTGAGAAAGCCTGTCCTGAGCTTTTCTTCAAATACTCCACACGCACAAGGGATGACATTCCGGCTGCGGTTTCCAAGGCTGAGGCGAATTTGAATAGAAAAATCAGTGCCGCCACATAAAAATAGAAGAAAAAAACTTCTTTTTTTTTTTTTTAATGAAAACGAAATGAAATACTTGTGATTCATTGACTTTTTTTTTTTTTTTTTTTTTTTTTGTATTTCTTTGTTTCATCTCTTTTTTCCTCTTCTCTCTTTCTCTTACTTTATTTCTCTTTTTCTCTCTCTTTTTCTATTTGTCTCTTCTCGATTCTCTTTTTGCTCTATTTTTCTCTATTTCTGTATGTTTGTCTCGCCCCTTCTCTTTCTGATATGAAAACTTTGTATAGCATTTATTTTCTTTTTCTTTCTTTCTTTCTTTCTTTCTTTCATTGTTTCCAGCTACTACTTTTTTCTTTGAAAATTATTGTGTCCTTTTTCCTCCTTCTTGGATTTTTGAAGTACCCCCCTCTCTCTCTTCTGTCTCTGTCTCTGTCTCTGTCTCTGTCTGTCTCTGTCTCTGTCTCTGTCTCTCTCTCTCTCTCTCTCTCTCTCTCTCTCTTATTTACCACATTCATAAATTTGCCTAAAACTGCAATATAGAATTTAAACGTTAAACATGTAATATGTAAAATTTCCTTTTTATGCTTCAATATTATTTTTTATGAAAAGATAAAAACGTAAATTTGGGTTAAATTAACGTGTAAAAAATTTTTAAATTATAATTTAAAAAAATAGGTAATTAATAATTAAAAAAAATAGGTAATTAATGATGGAAAAAATTTTTAAATCATAATTAAAAAAAAAGGCAAATCATAATTAAAGAAAGGTAATTAATGCAAAACCAACATTTTTTTATTTCATTATTTATATTAGTCGCCATTGTTGCACATTGCAGAACAAAAAATTTAAATGAAATAGAAACACTTGAGAAGGGGCATTTTTCCCGAAATATCGTTATATATCGGCTTTACTCATCTGTAGTGAACGAAATGAAAACTGAATGTAAGTAAGATTTTTTAAAAATAAAATTGAAAGAAAAAAAGCAAAAACAAAAAAGTGTGATTTTTATTTTATTTATAATTCGCCATCTAAAAACTCGGCATATTTCCGTATTGTTAATAACTTTCTATAAAGTGTTACACACACACAATGCTTCAAGCAAACTACACCAACCTCTTGAGTTGATGACTGAAAATGGAGACGATTAATGCAGAAATAATAAAGTTCTTAAGAATATATGAAGCAACCAATAAGATCGACAGATTATGGTAATCTATAAAAATGAATACATTTGCTCTGGCGTTCTTGGTCATCAACTCATCCATGCAGACAGGAATTTTCCTATTTTAAAAACAGAAAGAAAGCAAAATCTGTATGATGTACGTTCTTGTGACAGAAAGAAAATATCGTATTCCAAAATTCATGTAAATAAAGCATTTTTATTCTTAAATAATAAAATCAAATTTTATGGCAAGCGAGGAGCGACTGTCTCACGACACCATTTTGAAAACAGCCTAAAAAATCAAGAGAGATAATTCCAAATAATTAAAACTTGCGAGAATTTTGTTAAATTGCCAACGAATTTCCATTAATCGCTTAAAAATTATTTTCTTTATAAAAATAAAGCTACTTTTATTTTCCTTTTATTTTTTACATAAGAGTCACCACTTGTCAAGGCCTGGAGGCCACTCGAGGATAAGGGTTAATGAGTGCACAGCAATGGAACAAGATCGTAGTAATCGTTAGTAGATGAAATTTGGTAAATTGGATTACTTAAGGGGACGGCTCATCAAGAACTTATTTACATTGGACTTGAAGACGACCAAATTGTAGTCAGCTGGAAAGTAGGAAAACGGAAGAGAGTTCCACAAGTGTGCAGTTCTAAGGAAGAAATTTTGTTCAAGAAATCTACATTTAGGTTTAGGCAAAGAGTGGGGGAAATTATTGATAATGTTTTTCAGCCAGACGAGTGTTTTTCGTGAAAGTTTGGTAAGGGGGTACCATAGAATGGAGCTCAGTCGAGCACTTGCCATAAAAATAACGATAAAGCAGAGACAGGCTCACAACGTCGCTTCTGTGGGAAAGAGGTTGATCAATTTACATGATTTTTGGAATATATTTTCTTTCTGTCACATTCATGCATCATACAGTTTTTCTTTTCTTTTTTTTTTTTGCTTTTTAAATATAGGGGGAATTCTGGACAACCAGCAAATTGCTAGACGAATGACAGAAAAAGGCAGCCATTTTGTTTTGCAATGTTTTTGATGAGGATTAATTCTATAATAATATTCGGATTGTTCCTTCCTTAGTCCAGACCTTACGCTTCGAAAAAGGCCAAATACAATTGTTGAAGGCTAAACTGCTTTAAAAAAAAAAACCCAAATTCACAAAATTTAACTTTAAAAAGGCCAATCTGGCAACTCTGGACAAGAATTTGTTTTTGCATTGCGTTATAATAATATATGATCATTGTTGTAATAATGTGAGCAAGGAACTCATAGTAATTTCGATGTTCGAAAAAAAGATGTTAGTGAAACGTTACGTAAAAAAAGAAAATTTGAAAGAAATAGGGGAGAAAAAGAAAAATATTGTCTTCCAAGAGATGCAGGAACTGAAGGAATGAATTAAAAATTGTTTGTTCTAATGTAATTTTATTATTTGTATTGAACTATGTAGCACAATATTACTTTCTGAGTATTTATTAGTATTTATTAATTTATCTCATTTGGGTCAGTTCTATCTTTAAAATACAATGGGCATTATTTTCATAGAAATGTCAGTGAACTCATATTTGCTGCATGTTATTGTTTTTTATTCTGTCCAAAAACTATTTTTTTTTTTTTTTGCGTTATCCAGAGAAAATATCAGTTTTATCAAAACAAATTTCTTGATTCAATATATTGCTCATTCCGTGGAATTTCCAAGGGTCGTACTAGAATATGATTTTTTTTTTTTTTTTTACACGGTTGACACCACTTATCAAGCCCAGAAGCCACTCAGGGATAAGGGTTATTGCAAGTACAGTACGTTAGTGTGGAGATTTGATGAAGTGTTTACTTAAGGGGGCAGGGGCGGTTCATTAGGAATTTGTTAACGTTGGACTTGAAGACATCCAAGTTGTAGTCAGGTGGAAAGCAGGCAGACGGAACAGAGTTCCACAGGCGTGCAGTTCTAAGAAAGAAGCTTTGTTCATGGAATCCACGTTTTGATTTAGGCACAGATAAAGAGTGGGGAAAAATTTTCACAGTGGATTCACCTAGACGGGTGTTTCTTGTGAAAGATTGGCAAGGGGGGACCAGAGATTGGAGTTCAGACGAGCACCTGCCATGGAAATAACGATAAAACAAGGATAGGCTCGCAACATCTCTTCTGTGGGAGAGAGGTTGAAGGGTAGAGAAAAGGGCATCCCCCACTAAGCCACGAAGTCTATTTTGTACTCTGTCAAGGCAGGATAGGCTGTTTTTAGCAGCTCCTGCCCAGATATGGCAGCAGTATTCCATCCTTGGACGTACTTGGCTTTTATATAGATAGAGAATTGCATCAGTAGTGAGATATCTTCTGGAGCGGTAGAAGGATCCCACCATCTTTCCAGCGACCTTGGCAACAGACTTGATGTACGTGCTCCATTTCAGATCAGGAGTAAAGGACAAACCCAGAAGCTTGTCAAAACACGGGGCTTCTCCCAGACGATAAACTCATGATAATAATATAAGAAATATTTTCTATCTTTTAATGTTTCCCACATTCCATTAACATCAAATGTGTACGAATGATAATTCCAATTGATATTTTCAACTTTTGCTGACACTAACCCTTTTGAAATTGTAGAGAAGTTTTTTTCTCTCTTCCTAAAAATGTGCATGCAGTGCTGTTGCATATCTGATGCACCAATCGCTAGCTCTTTCTCTCTTTAATCTAATATGTCATGCACCATCTGCCAAATTCTATTCCCTATCTACTGCTGCATCCCTGTGGTATTTTTTCCATGGAATGTGACTTGTTGGATATCTTGTACATGTACTCCTCTAAGTGAAACTCCTGATTAGCAAAGTTTCACACCTTCAGTTTAAAGCTCCTTAGACACTAGGACCTGCTTTTGGATTTCCCTTTCTGTTCTCTGTTTCCCCAACTATACCAACATGCAGAAATTTAAATGTAATGTCAACAAACATCTCACTGTCCGTCTCCCCTTCCGATTCCAAATATTTCTCATTCTGTGGAATTTCCTCGGGTCACGTTAATTTGAATTATTGGAATTATTCAGTTACCATTCTTACCTCGGATTTTGTTCTCACATTTTAGCCAATTTAACCTGCAGTCGTCTTATCAACCCCGGAAGCTTCATATCAAACTCGGGAATCTATACAGAATTTCAAACTGAACCTTTTATCTGATCCATTGGAGTACATTGTTCTCGTTCCGTCAGCCATAATCAGATAGAAAGTCTTGGGTAATTCTTAATTATTTTCTAAGTATCGCTTGTACTGAGGATTGAACCTTTAACCTCCAGAAGACTGTCACTTAGGACTTATTATTAGTTAGCACTTTATCCATTGTGCTATGGGTCCATATAGGGTTCAATTCTCAGTACAGGCGGTTATAAGAATATAATTGCAAATTACTTCAGACTTCTACTCGGTCATGGCTGACGGAACAAGAGCTATCTACTTGTATGGATTAAAAAAGGGTTTTCAGTTCAAATTTTTGTACAGGATGCCGAGTTGAACAAAACTGTTTGAGGTTACCGAGTTTGATAAAATTCACCTAAAGATGGGCAGTGATCACATCGGCTGAGTCGTTGTGAGAATAGTAGCCGAAGTAAGAATAGCAGTCTGAATACTGCCAAAAAAGTTAAGTAGCAATGGGTTGAGAAGAAAGTTCTAGCAGAATTTTTAATTTTGATCTCAAATGATGTATTTTCAAATAAGTTTTCGTTATAATACTTTTACTTTATACATCATTTCAAAGAGCGTTTTTCGTTCTATCTAATCGTTTAAATTACAATCGTTTTAAAAACAATTATGTTTTCTTTGAATACAAGATGGAAAATAGCAAATTCGCACAATTTTCTTATTTCAATTCAAGCTAGGCCGAAAAGCTGCTGAAAAGCTTGCGATATCAACAAAGCATTTGACCCAGCAACCACTACCAAATGCACAGCACAATGATGGTTTAAAAGATTTTATGGTGGTGATGAGAGTCTTGGTGAGCATAGTGGTCAGTCATCTGATGTTGACAACGATCGGTTAAGAGCCGTAGTCAAAGCCAATCCACACACAACTGTTTGAGAACTTGCTTCTGAATTAAACGTAATGTATACAACGATTTTCAACCACTTGAGAGGTATTGGAAAGATTAAAAAAAACTTGATAAATGGGTGCCTCGCAGACTGAACGACAACCAAAAGAAATGCCGTTATGAAGTGTCATCTTCCCTTCTTTTATGCAACAAGAATGACCCGTTTCTTGACTGGGTTGTGACTGGTGATGAAAAGCAGGTTCTTTACAACAACTGGCGATGCTCAGCTCAATGGTTAGACGCCAACAAAACTCCATGACACTTCCCGAACCCAAAGTTGCATCAAAAGAAGATCATGTTGATTGTTTGGTGGTCTGCAACCAGTCTCACCCATTACAGTTTTTTGAATGCAGGCAAAACCATTACGGGGATGAAGTACTGCCAACAAATGGATGAAATGCATCAAACTCTAACGACAACATCCAGCATTAATCAGCAGAAATGGCCCAAATTTCCTCCACAACAATGCCTGACTGCACGTTGCTAAACTGACCTCACAGAAGTTGAACAAATTGGGCTATGAAACTGCTTCATCCGCAATACTCTCCAGACCTATCACCTACCGACTACCACTTTTTCAAGCATTTCGACAACTTTCTGCGTGCTAAATGCTTCAAAAACCTAAACGACATCAAAAACTTCTTCAGCAACTTCATCGCCACCAGAACGCAAGATTTTTATGTTACTGGCATAAACACACTTGTTTTTCATTGGCAAAAGTATGTTTATTCTGATGGTGCTTATTTGATTGACAAATTTTTGTTTGAGCCGGGATATGTTCACCTGAAAAAGTTAAAAACTCCGCAATAACTTTCTTGATAACCTGGTATTATATACTTCTTGAAAGGATTAACACAGCATTAAATAAAGCAAAAAAAAAAAAAAAAAAGAAACAAGAAAAAAAAAAAAAACTAACAAAAACGGTATCAATATTTCTTACTCCTTCACCATCGTAGTGACCTTGTTTCAAACTTGGTTACCTTTGTTAATATATATTTTACCGTCACTGTTATGCAGCCGGTCGGAGTATATATGTTCTGTATGTGTATATGACGTGTATGTAACGCGTATATAAACGAGTCTCTGTTTGTTGTTGATGTGCCGTGTATTTGTGTTCATGTATTTCGTGTGATCGTATTTAGTTATGCGTATATTAGGTACCTGCAAAATGAAATAACATAATAGTTATTTTACAACGAGCTTAAAGAAAAATAAATTAATATAATAATGAAATAACGTAATAGTTAAAAGTAAATGGTAATTTGCTTGAAGCATTGCTGGTAAAGGAATATATGGAAGTTTTAACAGCCGAGAGCAATGTGGAAAGGACCGGAGTCACAAGAGGAAAGAAAGGAAAAACAAACGAACAAATAGACAGGTATCTTCAAGTAAAGAAATGTCTAATTATTTATTTATTTATCACTCTTCCTCTCATTGCATAATTAATTGCAACCAAGTCATTGGTATGTTCGGTGTATATAAAGTCTGTTGGTGGTATGGAACATTTAATTTCGGGAGAAAGTACCTCCCCTTTTCAAAAAGAAAACAAGAGTATATTCAAGATAGAGGTTAGAACCGCAGTAAGATATTTTACAGCGAGTTGTATTTACCTGGTGGAAAACTTCAACAAAAATAAATTAATATGCTAGGTACATGCAAAATCAATAGATGATGCTCCAAATATATAAACATCTTGACTCCACCCCTTTACTTAAAAAAAATTCACTAAAAATCAGGGAAATTTTAATGAAATTTTCAGCATTTATCAAATATTGATCACGGGATATAAGGAACCCATTATTTTTATTTGAATCTTAGTGGAAATGTATTATTTTGTTTAAACAAGAAACACCTTTACTAAATTTATGGTTTTCAGTAGCAAAAAAAAAAAAAAATGAATTAATTTATTTTTACTTTTTTATGAAAATAAAGCATCATAAATTGTAACAATTAAAAAAAAAGGACAATTAATTTTTTTCAGGAACATTACAAAAAAAAAAAAAAAGTCCCTAATTTTCGGATTAATGAATTTAACAAAATTTAAAGAATTCATTTCTCAAACTACCGATATTATCATTGAATTAAGCATTGTTTATTTAATATTTTCACACAAAAGAATTATAATTGCAAAATATATGTCCTCTTTTTTTTTAGATTATATTTTTCACGTAATTTTTATATATAATATTCTAATATTTTCCTTGCCTGAATGAACGTGTAACTTTCAAAGTAACATAATTTTGATATAATCTTGAAAAACAGAAAAAGTTGAAAAAATTTATAAGCAGGAACACAGAAAAATAATTAAATTAAAAAAATGGTAAAAATTATACAAACGTTCACAATATGAATGTACGAATACACGGCTAAGAAAAAAAAACAGCACTCCCTACCTCCTCCAACTAGCTGACGTCATTTTCAGACAGCCTTTTGTCTTTCTGACATTTTGGGCTTCCGTAAAACCGATGCTTAGATGACTTCGCTTGTTTTGTTTGAGCGAAGCCAGAATCTCACTTTTGGAGGCTAATTAAGCTATTTTTTTTGTATAAACAAGGTGTGTTTTTTTTATTATTTAATTCAGTATCTTAGGACTTTACTAATTATCTTTGAAATAGACACAGAAAATTAATATTAATCTTTCAATGGATTTTTACAATGAATTTATTTAATTTCAAAATTTACCTGAACTTGTCAGTTTCTGAATGTCGCTGTGAAAACATTTTTCATTATAAACTTTTTTTTTTTCACATGTACAAATTTTTTTTTTTCCTTTGAAAAATTAACTTTAGCCTTTAATCTTTCAAATACAACCAAAAAATAGTTGGAAATCTACAAAAAATTATGATAAACCAGCTTTCAAAACTATGTCCCCCTATTTTTTTCCGCCATTTTCCCCCGTACCTAGTGTACATTTATAACAGTCTGCTTTTGTGTGCGTGTTCACGTATACCAACAATAAAAGGATGGACACAATTGTATGTGGTGTACATCGGAGAATACGGAGATATACCTATTATATGGTTGAGCTTGGAAAAAACTGCAGTATGAAAGTTCTTACAGCAGAAGTCTTGCTTGTACTTACACCTTTCATTTTCCGATGTTTCACCATTAAAAAAGTGTTCAGTTCTCTACATCTTAATTATCGACACCCCCTGTTTGGAGCCATCACGAATCGTTGATCATCTCTCTCGACCTCCGATTGCCGACTTACATTACAGATTGATTTAACTTCTTACGTGTATTACAAAATTATCTCCTTACGTCATTAATTCCACGTAACATTAAGGTCACGTGATGCCATCACTAAAATCATCTCCATTGTTTATGTTCTAATATTTCTTGTTTGTTTTCACATTGCTACGTTAACATTCCTGAGAAGTTTTTATTTTTATCAAACGTAACTTTTCACATGGATAACTTTTTTTTTTATTATCCAAACAACAATAATCAGCGCAATCAAATATCAGCAAGACTAACCGGTATTTTCCGGGAAACTAATAACATAACACAACTCCACAGTCACATTTTACATAACAGAAAAGATAATTTTTTTTACTCATATTCACCCCTTACAAAGCTTTTTTTTTGTTTTTTTTTTGTTTTTTTAACCTTACAAAGCATATTTTTTTGTTTTTTTGTTTTTTTAACCTTACAAAGCATATTTTTTGTTTTTTTAACCTTACAAAGCATATTTTTTTGTTTTTTTGTTTTTTTAACCTTACAAAGCATATTTTTTTGTTTTTTTGTTTTTTTAACCTTACAAAGCATATCACCATTTGGACGTAAGGGGTTACTATTTGGAGCCATGTCTAGTAAAGATTAACAAGATATTTGTTTACATTACATTTAAACTTCTGAATATCAGTACAGCCAGGGAAGCAGGCAGCAGGAAGGAAATTCCAAAGTCTATCTGTTCGAGGGAAGAAACTATTAGAATAGAAAGCTTTCTGGCATTTAGGGACATCAACAGTGAAGGCGTGAGATCTTATTGCTAAGCGGGTTTGTTGGAGATATGTACGTCGAGGGGGTACAAGTGTAACAAGTTCATCAGAACATATTCCATTAAAATATTTGTAAAACAGGCACAGTGATGCAACATTGCGGCGATGGGACAGGGGTTGGAGCTTAGTTGATAAAGTGGGACCGATTAGATTGACAACTCTTTTTCGGACTTTATCTAAGAGGGAGAGACTAGTGGTAGATGCACCAGCCCAAAATGTGGCAACAATACTCCATGCATGGGCGAATGCTGGCCCTGTAAAGGTACAGGATACTCTCAGGCGTGAATAGTTTTCTACTCCGATAGAGGGAACCCACTTTCTTTGCAGCAGCCTTTGCAATGTCCTCTATTTATAATTAGAACTGTTAATTTAAGTTTTGCCCTTTCTTATTTCTTCATCTCTCTGTTTCTGTTCTCTCTCTTTCTCTTTTTCTCTCTCTGCTACCCTCTCTCTTCCACTCTCTCTCTCTCTCTCTCTCTCTCTCTCTCTCTCTCTCTCTCTCTCTGCTATTCTCTCTTTTTCCCTATCCATCTATCTATCACATGTACACGTTCGGCTCAATATCCCGTCTCCCTCAACTCTTCAAGATATTGATCTTTTCTGCCGTTTTCTCGATCAGCCAAACTCTTTCGAAGAAGACATCACGATTCCTCGCATTGTTCTTGATTCTTCAACAAATCTTCACACCAGCTGATGTGACATCTCTGTCATCCAAGCTACCGACAGGCAAGCCGTCCTCCTCCCAACTGTCTACCAAAAACCATCCATTGAATTATCGTAATCGTGTTTCTTATTTCTCGGGATTATTATCTCTACGTTCTGCTAGAAAGAACTTATCATCTTGAAACAGATATATCTACCTCACAAGCATTACAATAAATAGTTGGGTAAACTTGACTTACAAGCCTTGGAAAAGAAATTAGTTTCAGAGAAAAAAAATCTCTGAGCAATCATCAATCGTCGTGTCTCTAGTGCCCAATCTGTTTCTGTGAAAAACTCATGCAAAATGCTTAAATTTTGAGGAGAACATTGACCCCTGTGGCACATCCACATTTATATCATGTTCTTTTGATGCACAACCATCAAGGACAACCTGGATTTTTCTCTTATCTAAGAAGGATTTGATTATGTTGAGTATTCGTCCAGCAATACCATACGATTTGATTTTCATGAGAAAACCATTGGACGAAACCCTATTTATATGTTCTTACATATAGATATATGTAAGAATAGGAATTAGTGCTGGTCACAGCATTTTAAGCACTATGATTGGCATGTTGCATGAATGAGTTGCCTTGCTGGCAGCAAGATTCAAGAGAGATAGATTGATGTCAATTAAAGTGTTTACGGTCACAGGAAGTGGGATTCTGGAGGTAGGGTTTCCTGATTATAAAGAATTGAATTTGATGCAAAGTTTGGTATTATCAGACTGATGAGATCACCTCTTGTCTAGTGATGATGATTGGAACCGAAATCTTATATGTGTTCAATCCGTTATTTATTATTCGCTAAAACTCTAGGGAATGGAGCGTTTGCTTTTTTTATTTTTTGATTGACTTGATTGAGCATAGGACTCTTTCGTATTTTAAATACTCTCCTTTTGCAATGGTTGTAAACAGCTTTAATTTTCACTATTTTGTCAGAATCTGAATTATTTTTTTTTTTTGTGAGCAATGGCAGCTGCCAAGCCTCACAAGAGCAGAGAGAAGAGGGTGTGTAGCTGATGCACCGTCGCAGGGCCAATAGGAGTCTAGGGGACATATGAATATTAAAGTTCGAAATTAAAATGGACAATTATGCATAAATTTTTCATTGTTACTTTGCACTAACAGGGAATTCCGAGTGCCACAAACATGGACACTACATATTATCACAGGGTTAAACGATAAATTTGTCGCCCTAAAGAAAACAACACTACAGCTTTATTTTTAAACTTTTATTGAAAAAAATCAATTCAGGCAATTTGATAATGTAGTAGAGCTGACATCTATTCAATGTAGCCGCCTTCAGCCTAATCATTGCCTCGATACAGTTTGGAACTGGGAGCATGCCTTTTCCACAAGTGCCGGCAAGAGCTTGGCGAATACTCGGTGGATGGTGGCGATCAGTTGGCTTTGGTATTGTGGGAGGTCATGTTAGTGATGTTCTTGACGTATGACCAAACAAAGTAGTCCAGCAGGTTATGGTCAGGGGAGTAGGGAGGCAGTGAGAGAATGGTGCGAGGTCATAGCATTCCTTCTGAAGCCAAGCCTGTGTCTCTTTCGACGTGGGTCGGTGCCAAGTCCTGCTGCCACAACCAGAGTCTGCCAGCAGCCACCTGATTGCACCAGGGAATCACCACACTCTTCAGCATATCTAAGTACACTTTGGTGTTGACTTTCAAGCCAATTTCGAAGATATAAGGTGCCATGACATCGCCCAAAATGAAAACTACACCAGAGACCATAACCGTGACCGGAAACTTTGTTTTCATCACCTAGGCACGTCCCTGTTATTTATGGCAATCTAGCAATGCATTTTGAGGGTGTTGGTAATGGTCCTGTTGTCATAACTTGGATCGGTAGAGAGCATAGGTTGTACAGTGGTGTATCTACGATCTATTTGGCGGTCGTTGCAGAACTCCACCGGTATTGGTGATTGATACCTTTATATATCTCACTCACCCGCCTATGTTAATTAGTGGGCATTCCACAACAGTATTATTTTTAATGACTGTTATAGTCGGGAATGAATTTGTAATGATAACGTTTTAATAAATGGAACACACACTTTTTTCCATGTCAGTTGTTAATGTTTCCCTTTTCTGTTGGTTTCAATCAATTTTTCAGAAAAATATTTTGGTAATGTGAAAGCTAAGCGTGTAATCTATGATAAGCACCGTAGAAATATGCGAAAATTGAAAAGGAAAAAATCTAAACACTAGTGGCATCATTAACAACAGGATTGGCCAAAAAATGGGTGTTCACTGTAGTAGAACGTTATAACTCCAAATTTAAGTCTGTAACAGCTGATAATCACCTGTAAAATTTATGAATAATGAAAAATAAAAAAGTAAATGGTAGCGGCAGTATTGTTCAGGTCCTTTTTGTTTTTTAATTAATTTGCAATCTGCAAGTTATGCGTGTTTTAAAGGCTCTAAAAGGGTAAGCGTGTCCAAAAGCTGACCCTAATTGGGTTGGCATATTCTACTAAATATTTGAAATTGGGTTGGCATATTCTACTAAATATTTCAGAAAAAAGGTAAAAAAAAAAAAAAAAGCCAGATTTTCACCAAAAACAAAGCCAAGTAGGAAAAACAAATAATGTGTGTGTAAATATATAAACATTTCTTTATTTTACACGTCATTATAGTTATATTTTGTGTGCCTGTGTAGATTGGTGATGTTTTAAACCGACGAATTTCATATATATTTATATATTGAAGAGTTTCACTTCCAAATAATCGTATGTTTTTATTATGATTTGTTCATGAAAAAAAAATGGAATTTTATTAAAAGAAATATGTTGTGGAACTAAAATTGTTGTCAAAAAATAAGTCTGTTTTATTTTGTTCAATAAACCTTCGTAGTGTTTGTTTAGACATAATAATTAAAAAACAACGCAAATTTTAGGGAGCTACCCTATTCAAGTTAGTCCAGAAAATATAATAAAAAAAATATGTTGTGGAAGTAAAATTGTTGAAAAAAATAAATTCGTTTTATTTCATTCAATAAACCTCCATATTTTTTCAGCATAATAATGAAAAAGAAGGCAAATATTTGGGAGCTAAAATCTTCAATTTAGTCCAGAGTTAATTACACGTCATTATAATTATATTTTGTGTGCTGTTGTAGATTTGTGCTGTTTTAAATCGACGCATTTCATAGATTGAAGAGTTCAGCTGCTAAAATAATCTCATTTTTTATTACAACTTGTTTCGAAAAAAATAAAAAAATTATGGAATTTTATTAAAAGAAATATGTTGCAAAAATAAAATAATTGGCAAAAAATAAATTCGTTATAATTCGTTCAATAGATGTAGTCAAATCGTATGGATAAGATAAAATAATTGGCAAAAAACTTCCGTACACTTAAAAAAATTTTTTATTTTTTTCTGGAGAAATTTTAATGCGAAAGAGGCAAACATTTTGGAGCTAAACCCCTCACTATATAAATATGTATGGAATGCGTCGATCTGAAACATCAGCAATGTACAAGTAGTGTATTTAATGGTATACTAAGTCGATCTCAAGAGGCTGGTCAATTTATTTCTTGTTTTGATGAAGATGTCTTAATATGTCTCTTAGTGGTGTCATATTGTAATGTTAGTAAGCATTCATTTATAAAATGAAGAATTGCATTCCAGAATATGGAATTGTTGGAAACAGCCAATCAGAATGGACGGAGTTTGGTGAAGGAGCCTTTATTATTCATGAACCGGAAATTGGAAAGATTATGATAGGTCTGTGTACTTATGAGCCCGTTAAGGTTGGTGTAATAAGAGTATGTAGAATTCGTTCCAGTGACACCTGGTAGCGGTGGTAGGACTAAATATTTAGAGAGAAAAATACGGACTCCTTCCTCTAAAGATGTTGCGATTGTGATGGTGTTGCTCGTAGGGTGCAATGTAGTATTTTATTATCACGACTGAATGTGTCTAAAATAGTGTTTTAAAGCTACATAAGATAGGGACTATTAGCTAGATGTATTGAATTTGTATGTGGCATCTGTTGTTGCGAACCTATGATATTTTGGTCAAGAGGGGAATTTCTGAAGTTATTTACTTATATTGATTATAAACAAGTGTACACCTTCAGTAAAAAAAAAAAAAAATGTTTCGCCAGTGTTCACACCAATATACATATTTTTTTTTACTCACATTCATCCCTAACAAGGCATATCACCACTTGGACATAACAGGTTACTGTTTGGGATTATTCCTACGAAAGATTAACAAGATGTTGGTTTATATTACATTTAAACTTCTGTATATCAGTACAGTCAGAGAAGCAGGTAGTAGGAAGGGAATTCCAAAATCTAGCCGTTTGAGGGAAAAATAAACTATTAGAATAGAAAGTTTTTTGGTATTTAGGGACCTCAACAGTGAAGGGGAGTAATTTTGTTGCAAAACAGATTTGTCAGGGATATGTACGTCGAGGGGGGCAAAAATGCAACGAGTTCACCCGAACACATTCCATTAAAATATGTGTAAAACAGGCACAGGGATGTAACATTGTGGCGATGGGACAGGGGTTGGAGCTTAGTTGACAAAGTGGGGCCTATTTTTTTAACACTTTTTTGGACCCTATTCAAGAGTGAGAGAGACTAGTGATAGATGCACCAGCCCAGATGTGGCGACAATACTCCATGCATGGTATGCGAATGGTGGCTTTGTAAACGTATAGATTGGTAAATGAAAAAAAAAGAAAGAAAATGTATCAGACTAAAAAAAAAAAAAATAAAAAAATATAATTCAATAGAGAGAACAAAAGAAAATAAAAGAAAATTCTAATTATGGAAACAGATTGAAGATGGGTGGTGTCTGACTTGTTATTTGCTTTTTCAATTCTCATAAATATTTGAAGTTTATTCGTCAGGCAGCTTTTTTACTCACTAAGATTTGTGTGATGGGACGAACACACACACACACATACACACGCCCCCCCCACACATATATATATATATATATATATATATATATATATATATATATATATATATAACATTTAAAATTTGAAACTCTCAAGATAATCAAAAGATTACTATACTAGATAATAGAGCAATTAAAGCAATAAGAATAATTTCATGATTAAAATAAAACTGAATAAATTAAAATATTTATTGATCCACCAAATTAAAACAAAAGAATTATAATAAGAAAATATCCTTAATCCATGGATTTTCAAAGATATTCACTTATCATCAAAGGCTAAACATTAGTAAAAAAAAAAAATGCATCAATAATTTTTCCATAAATTTGAAAATATAAAAAAATATATCAGACACATTTTGTGAAATATAAAAGAAATTTTCAACAGAATAAGTCACTTAAAATCAATCAATCAAGCAATTAACCAACCAATCAATCAATCAATCAATCAATTCCTGAAATAAAAATATGTGAAGCTGAAAGGAGAATCCAACCCAAGTGTAATCTGTAGCACAAAATTTGAAAAATCAAATAATTATTGGGACTGTGTTCGATAATAATTACAAAGCGCAAACCATATACCATCAAACCATCCCAAATGTGAATGATTTTTTCTTAAAATCCAAAAGGTCAATTAGTTTAATGAAATTGTACTCCACAAAGTCCAAAAATCACCCAGAATGCAATGCAAAGAGTGATTGCGAATAACTAATCCAAAATGTTAACTCAAAACAAAATGAAAATCTCTAGAATATTATGACTGCTTTTGCAACAAATCAAATTATAAACAAGTACGAGGTGCCCACAACAAATTACCAGACTTTTTTTTTGCAAGTGCACATTTATTGAAGTAATCTCCTCCGACTGTAATGCACTTGTTGTACCATTCTACAACTTCTGGAAGGCCTCATAGAAGTCCTCTTGTGTGAGTGTGTTAATGACCCTCGTCACAACCTTTTATCTCCTCAATTGTTTCATAACGACAGCTTCTAAGGTTTTTCTTGAGCTTAGAGAATAACTAAGTCACAGAGGAGAGCAAGGTCTGGACAGCGGAATCTGAATTGATCAGCTCAACCATCTCCCTGCTGTCATGACGTCATTCTTTCTGATCTTCTCTTAGCACCCTTGGGATAAACTTCACACACATCTACCGAATCTTCAGTTATTTCGAATAATTGTGTGTACAGTTCCCACACTGACATCAAACTGTGCACTTATTGTCTCTATAGACACACGGCAATCTTTATCCATTAATTTTTTTATTTGACCAATCAAATCTGGTATTTCGATTTCCTTACTCCTTCCACACCTCTCTTCATCTCTCACAGATTTCCTGCCTTCCTTGAATCTTTTATGCCACTTAAACTGATGTTTTTGCTTCATATGCACGTCCAAACGCTATCTGAAGCATTCCATACGTTTCTGTAGTAGTTTTCCAAATTTAAAACATATTTTTATTGCATATCGTTCTTCTAAAGTGTCGTCACGTCCAGATTGCATTTTTGAAATTCACCAGCTGTGATACTCAGGTTTTAGTAGGATGTATTCCAATTCCTGCTGTAGCTGTTCATTTGAACCTTAAATCATAAAAATTGGTCAGTCTTCTCATAAGATGTATAGCAATAATATACTGATTTTTCAAGAGTTTATGACAATTTTAAATGCCTCTACAAAAAAGTCTGGAAAATTAAAGTAAATAAAAAAATGTTTCCGGGTCAGTAAAAAAAAAAGTTAAAGGATGAAAAGTTAGATTTAAAAGAAAAAAATTAATAACAAAAAAAAAAACAAAAAAAAAATAGAAAATAGAAAAACAGGAAAAGCAAAATTGACGAAGGGGGGAAAAATGCGGACATGATGCAAGTTGGGAGAATTCTCAGCAAAAGAAGGAAGAGAAGGAAAGAAAGGTCAAATATAACAAAAAGAGGGGAACCGGAAGAAAGGAAAGAAGTGTTGAAGAATAAGAAAACAAAATAGGTGGGAATATCCAAGCATATTCAAATTACCTCCCTTGTTCTCATAATATTTCATATGTGGGTCTTTAGGGCATACAATCAAAGTGTTGCCCCCACCCCCTCCCGTCCTCTCGGACATTACCAGACCTCTGCATGCCATTACTCTTGAGTTTGCTATATCTTCAGTTCTTTCGACAGGAACTAAATACCGAATATCTGTATTTCTGACGAATTCTTCGCCGCACTTATAAAGATGGATTTCTGATTATTGGATCTCTCAGTGGAGCAAAAGGCGTTAACGACTTTTGTAAAAGCAGCTCTGTTGGCAGGATAGACTTGTAATTTGAATGCCGGACAAATCAACCGACGCCACCGATTCGATGCAACGAACGAGGACATTGTACGAGGGGAACATTTCATTCACTTTACGCACTCTCATATCGATACGAATCTATACACAATGTTAAACGAGCCGAAAGAAGATATTTGCTGTAAGGTTAGTCGTTTGGCAAGAATTTCAAAGCGTTTCTGGATTCAAACACTCGCTAGTAGTTGTGTAGCTATGCTATCAGCTTTAACCGGTTGGGTGTTAGTGAGGAATTTCTATCAAACATGAACGATTGGTTTTAATGGATACAAGTTAGGACTATGAGATTGAAGTCAAGTTTAAATTCTATTATGACCACCATGAAATTGTAGAAATGCGATACACTTTCTGGATGATAATAATGTGCTCTGATGAACATAGCATTTGTGACCCCTCGACGTACATGCCCCAACTAACCTGACAAGCAGAAAAATCCCACCCATTCACTGTTAAAGTTCCTAGATGCCAGAAAGCTTTCTACTCTAAAAGTTTCTTCTGTAATAGTTTCTTCCTTTCGACTGCTAGATTTTGGAATTTGTGTCCTGCTTCTCTGATTGCACTAATTGCGGAAATTTAAATGTAATGTGAACAGACATCTCGTTCCTCAACTCACCACGTTTCTCTTGTAGACACAATCCAAAATAGTATTTCCTTATATTTCAAGGGGCAATATGCCTTGTTTAATATAAAAAGAGTAAAATCAATATAGAAAAAATAACATTATATATACACAGACACACACACACACACACATATATATATATATATATATATATATATATATATTATGTATATATAATATATATATATATAATATATATATATATATGTGTGTGTGTGTGTGTAGTAGAGATTTAGAAGGCTATCATAATGCGAGGAATGAAATATAGTCGTTGTTATAGATAGCTATCCAACTTCCGTTCCACCGTCTAGCATGCTTTGAATCGATATGTTACGTCCACCATTTGAAAAGGGAATTTTTTTGTGAAATTAATAATGGATATTGTCGCAGACATAACAAGTAAGACATTTTTACCTAATACAACTGAATATATATATATATATATATATATATATATATATATATATATATATATACAGACATATATGTATGTACTTGTTGATTTGTAAATCGCCATTTGTTCTCGTCTTCTTTTACCAACAACGACTATATTTCATTCCTCGCATTGTGATAGCCTTCTAAATCCCTACTACATACCTATCCCACACAATGCTTCAAGCAAACTACATATCAATTGTATATATATATATATATATATATATATATATATATATATATATATATATATATATATATATATATATAACCAAAAGCGTAGTTTACCAGGCCACAATATTTGCGAAAGAAAACCCGAATAACAAGAAATATTATGTAGGTAGGATTTCCTTAGACTTCAAAACTCGATACTATGACCACAAAAGTACATTCAACAATAAAAAACACCGTATGAAAACAACACTAGCGAATAAATACTGGGAACTCAAGGAAAGCGGACATTCGCCGATAGTCGAATGGAAAATAATAAGACAAGCTACCACGTGTAGGGACCTAGACGACCCATGTAAATTATGCCTTCATGAAAAATTTGCTATCCTGTACTTTAAAGAACCCCAACATCTATTAAACTGTAGAAGGGAAATAGTAAACAACTGTGTTCACAAGATAAAATTTACTCTAGGATAGCGATACAAAATAGTTTCAAAACTAACAAAACAATAGAAAATAAACAAATAAATAAATTAAATAAACATGAATATACATAAACGATCACACATATATGTATGTATATATATATGTGTATATATATATGTGCATATATATAAGTGTACACACATATATATTTATATATAAACTAACATAAAAAAAACACTAACCTAGATTTAAAAAAGATCAATAAGCTAAATATCCAGGCTAAATAGAGCACACACAAAGGAACAAGTCAACCAGAGGTCAAATAGGACTTTGTCCGATAAATGCATTCTCATTGGCTGATAGGAAGTGTGCGGTGGATACTAGAAAGCTGATTGGCTAACTAAAATTTCAATAGAAGAGGAGCATATAAAAACGACCAACAACCACAGAATTCGCGCATAAGCCTGAAGAATCCTAAAGTGGATGAAACGCGGAATATTTAGTGTAGCTTAATCGCCATATACATTTTATAACTTACTATATATATATATATATATATATATATATATATATATATATATATATATATATATATATATATATAGATATATATATATAAGCGAGGGAGCGAGAGAGCGAGCGAGAGAGAGAGTAAGAAATAGAAAGAGAAAGAAAGAGAGAAAGAGAAAGTGTGTGTGTGTGTGTGTGTGTGTGTGTGTGTGTGTGTGTGTGTGTGTGTGTGTGTGTGTGTGTTACATAACGAAACTTTTCAAAGTAAATGCATAGAGAAGCGATTTTTGTCTCGCTCATCATAAACATTGTTCGCCCGAAATGAAAAAAAATGAAAATAAATCAGGTGCATGCCAAAGATAATGTGGTTAAAAATATAATTTGCATATGAGAGGAGTGGCTGCAATAAGAAGGACGAATTGTGAAGGAGAATGAGTCGAGTCTAGGCAGCGAAGGGAACACGTTGGAAGTTAAGAAGTTTTGCTAAATGTCGTCGGGGTGTTGTCAATTTCTGTTTTTGCTTTTGTTTGATTATAAGTTTTTTCAGCCAGAAAAGTAAAGTTGATGCAATCATATTGGCAGACTATTTGAGAGTCACGATCGACATGTTATGAAGTTTTATTACAAGATGAGAGTTGGATTTTTTACAAATGGCGTTGGCTTTTTTTTTTGAATTTTTTTTTAAATAATTCGAAAGTCGAACTTTTAGAAAATTACGTTTCAAGTTGAATTTAAAAAATGTGTTTGAAAGTCAACAAGACTATGAAGGGCTAGTTATGTCTAGCTGTGTCTGGCCATATATCAAGCACTAGAGATGTAAGTGCCGATTGAGGCACGGGTCTATAAGATGTGAAATGATCTTTAAAGATCACGGGGGCGTGGTTTAAAAGTATAATTTGCATATGAGAGGGGTAGCTGCAAAAAAGGAGAAAGAGTTTAGTATTTTGCAATGAAGAGAACACGGCAAAGTTAAGAAGTTATAGTTTGATGTTCATTTATTTGTATATCAATGAATTAGGTGCCCTAAAAAGATGGTATAAAATTTTTTTTTTTTTTTGTAAGCGAGAGAATGAGGAAGTCGTTGGCAGTAAACAGAACAAGACGCATGTAAAATGTCGTGAATGTGCTGTCGAGTTTTTTCTAATAAAATTATAAGTTAATTTCGACAAAAATGTAAAATTCACCGGTGCGAGAGTTGGATTTTGTGAAAATTCATTGTGAATACAATTTGGGTTGACCGGTGCGAGAGTTGGATTTTGTGAAAATTCATTGTGAATACAATTTGGGTTGGACTTTACGAAAAGCGTCGTGGTCGTGAAATGGAGTAATTTAAATACAATTAGGGCTGAGCTTTAAAAAAAAAAAAAAAAAGAAAGAAAGAAAACGCTGACGGCGTGAAATGGAGATATTACGGTTAGACTTTACGAAAAGCATCGTCATGGGGGGATTAAAAGATGATTTAATTCGGACTTTTCAGACTGCGTCGTTAAGTTATGGAGACGATGAAGTTATAATTCGAGCTAGAAGGGTTTTTTTTTTAAGAATTGGCATCATTGTTTAGTGTAATTTTACTGTGTCTAGCCGTGTAGTGAGTGTTAGTTGTGCCTAAACCCTGGGGATGTGAATGCCGATCCGGGCATAGTTTTATGTGAGATTATCTTTAAGGATTATAGTGGCGTGTAGTTTGATATTCGTTGATTTGCAAACCAGTGAATTAGCTGCCCTAAAAAAACGTTATAAAAGACGATAGGCGAGGTGTCGAAGGATGGCAGCAATTAGAACAAGATGAATGTCAAATATTGTGAGCATGATATCATTTTTTTTTTCTAAGATTATAGAAGTAATGCTACCGTGAATGTCGTGGGAGTGTCAATTTCTTTCTTTTTTAGATTATAGATATACTACATAACCTTTTGCATGTGATTTCTTTTTATATATTTTCTACAAGGCAATCGGCACTTATCAAGGCCCGAAAGTTATTCAAGGATAAGGGTTAATGCATGAAAAGGGGTCAGTGAGAGATCAGCACAATGATTGTTAGTGGCAATTGGGTAGAATTTGATTATTTAAGGGAACAGCTAAACAAGAACTTGTTCACATTGAATGTGAAAATGGTCATGTTGTAATCAACTGGAAAGCAGGCCCGTCGTACAGAGTTCCACAGGCGGGCAGTTCAAGGAAAGAAACTTTGTTCATGAAATTTGCGTTTAGATTTAGGCACAGGGATCACACTTGAATAATAACGAATAAACAGAGAAATGTTCACATATTTGCTTCTAAGTATGTCTTTAATAAATACTTTTTGCTTGAAACGAGTTCACTTCATCAACTACTAAAACTACGGAAACCCATTGAGGTAATAATAACTCATTAACAGATATGAGTTAATACCGCTTTTTAAAAAGAGTTTTTAAGGTTTAAATTGAGAAGATGGTAAAAAAAGAATATGTTCATAGTGCATGCAGATATGGTGGAGGCGATGGGGCAGTGGTTTAAAACATCCAAATTGTGTTCATTCAAATTATCTCCCCTTCTCATATTATTGCTCTTTACTAGAACTTATACTTAAGTCTTAAGAACATACAACCAATGAGAGGACATCATTAGACTCATGCATAATTCTATTACGTTATGTTGTTACCCTTAAAGTCTTCCATATTTCCATCTGTGTCTACAGAACGCTTTTTAAAAAATATCTGAATTTCTGACAAGTTCACGGCCATGCTGGAATAAGTATTTTTGAAAAAACTAATCGTTTCATAGCTGTGCTATGCTATCAACTTTAGCAGATTGGATGTTAGTTAGAAATTTCTAGCAAACAGGGTTAAGTGATAGGTGTAATAGATACGAATTGAGACGATGGAATTTATTAAGATGAGTTAAAATTTAGGCAGAGCTATTATATTCATATGAATTTGTTTACGTTTTTACGGTGTTGGAACCATAGAGGGTTCAATTTTTAATAAGGAAATATTGCTTTACGCTTAAATGGAAACCATAACTTCCGCCATAATTACTCTACTCGCACACATATGGAAGCGGGTATATACATATATATATATATATATATATATATATATATATATATATATATATATATATATATAAAGTTATAAAATATATATGGCAATTAAGCTACACTGAATTCAGTGTGGCTTAATCGTCATATATATTTTATAACTTACAAACTAGCTCTACCTACATATTGAGCATTGTTGAAGTAAATACTTAAAGTTTACGCACAAATCTATACTTTCATATATTAATTTTATGTGAGTAAATGAAGCAGTTATATATATATATATACATATATATATATATATATATATATATATATATACATATATATATATATATATATATATATATATATATATATATATATATATATATATTTCTGTAGAAATATCTTTTCTTATAATATATATCAATCCTTATTTAAGAAGCTCAATGTAATTACAGATTATTTCGGATTTTAATCATGTTAAATCACACTTCAATTCTTATGACGGATTGATTGTTGCTATTTCTTCTGATGAGTTAAGGGCATAATAGATTCAGTGATTGATATAATAATTAAGTGATTGATTTTGCGCTACGAAACAGATACTGTCAAGAATTGCATAAGTCAACTGAATTAAAGGAATAAATTATAAGATAGTCAACATCATGAATTTTCGAATATAACATTGTCATTTATTCTCTCTCTCTCTCTCTCTCTCTCTCTCTCCATATATATATATATATATATATATATATATATATATATATATATATATATACTAATTTTCCAATTAATCTCGGCAGTAGCGTGGTGAAAGTCCTCCACTTATCCATTCACCGTACAATTTTTTTTTTATATAATAATATATTGAACTAAATTATTTTCTTATACCCATTTGTGAATTATTTCACGGAATTCTGTTTTTTGGATTGCCTCGAAATATTTCCCAGTAACAGGATTCTTTACATTTGGATACTCCAATTTTACGTCCTCTTCCACTCTTCAACCGATCATCTATTCACGTGAAATCATTTTTTTTTTTTCGAAACTCCGTGGATTAAAGACAATCCACTTCTTTTGTGTTTCCTTTTTGAACATTTAATGTTTTAACTCTTTTTAAAGTGTTTGTTAACATGTCTTATTAACTCTTTGCTTATATATATATATATATATATATATATATATATATATATATATATATATATATATATAACAGATATTGAAGGAGAAAAAAAGTTACCCCCAAAGCCAAGAATTAACCCATGTTCTGACCTTTGATTGCAGTTCCAACCAATTCTTCTCAAGCTGGTCTGAACTATATGCCACGGATTCGAACCAGGTCACCCATCCAGCTGAAAAGAGCCAGACGGGTGGTGACATAATTTCAGGCACCAAACTGAATGACTTGCTGTGGTTGATTTTGCCCCCTATGATCATTTCGTAATGAGCAAGCACCTCCGTCACCATTGTGATGTCTCGGAAGCATGACACAAAGACAGTGATGTCATCAGTGAATATAGAAATTCTGGCTCATGTTTTGGCAGCCAAAACGATTTTACTAAAGATTGAACTTGCCTTCTCATGCCTTAGTTTGCAAAAAGAGTGGCTCCAATGCAAGGATCTAGAGTAAGTGTCGTGTGTTGAGACTGGGTGCACACACACACACACACACACACACACACACACACACACACACACACACACACACACAGGGAGGTCGGCAGGCTAGAAGCACTGAGTGATGAGGTAAATCTGTCAAAACTGACGTCGCCGAAGTTGAATAAGTCGATTAGTTGACCTCACAGCTGTAGAAGTTGGACACTTGCAAGAGAACAGGCCGATATAAACATGTGAGGTGAAAGAGAAGCGAGTCAGTTAAAAAGGTGACAGTAGCCATGAGTCATCGCAGAATCCACCACCTCCTACACCTTTTCCTGTCTACCAATTCAAGCGCAACAGTAGAGACAGCAGTGAACAGTCCTGGTGCACTAACTGGAAGATAGCGAAAGATTTTGAATGTTTTC
>NC_136496.1:127228648-127236148 GCF_053919585.1 Euprymna scolopes | reverse complement strand
TTTGATCTTGATCTAAAAGCCAAGTTGTAATTTTATAGTAGCCCATTTGTTAAAACTGCAAGATTATTTATCTAAGTAATCTGGTTAATGTAGCGTCATTACATAACAATGCCTCTTCCTAGAGGGCTTTGCAACGATTAATACAAAACTGAACCAATACTCCTTGTTATGCAAAACGCTCAATGACTCTTAAATGAAAACTAAAATTATCTTCCTTCAATAGTAGAAACACACTTAACACCTGCAACTTCTATCTATTCGCATCTGCATGATTTAAAACGTACCTCCACATATACCTGTACTATACTGCACTCACATCTTAACCCTCCTGTAATCTAAATTATACGGAGATTGGGCACAATTCTTAGCTCAATTTCTGATACCTACACATACTGAAACGTTATCCTAAGCTAACACATAAATGGAATAAAATAAAAAAAAATTTAAATCTAAAGGTAAAAGTCTTAATCCACATTAACGCCTTTCTAACACGCCTGCTCACATAGTTGCTTCCACCACATGAGCTTTTTCTAGTAGCAATGAAATAGCAATGCCCCTAAATCACTTTGAGGAGTGTAACTATTCAGTAGATATATAACCTCTACAAACTAACCCTGTAACATTAACTAACCATGCGGGGTCGCAGAAATACTTGGATTAGGACCGAGGCATGGAGCAAACCCTCTCGGAGCTGATGGACCCAGATCATCTGTCTAGGAGAAGGAAAACTCTGAAGCTAAACCTAAGGGGAGGGAGGCCTCTCCAGTCTAGAGTTGGTGACTCAAACAAATTACCGGTCTGCGAACCTAAACTGCTTTAGGAGTAGATAGGCTTCGTCTATCGTCCAGCTTCCATACTCCTTCTTTGCCTATTTAATCAGGTGCAGAGACGCTATCACCGTGATTCGACGAAACACTCAGTGGTAGATCTTGTTTCTTGTCTAGGGCAATAACGCTGTTTTCCCAACACCGACACATCCCACCCCTCAAAACTGGGCACCTGGGAGTACTTGAGTAACCACATATGCCTGTGCAATTAGATTGGGTTGACCTTCTTCTGATGGGTTGAGGGTACCAGATTGACAGTTCCTGGATGCTGTTTCCAACTGGTAGTACAGGAACCCTAACTATTTGGTAGCACTTAGAGTGGCTGCTCCATCAACAGTTGTATAATATCGGGATGTTTGTAGTGCCATGCCACGCATGGAAAGGGACCCTGCACTCATCCCTGATGGGCTTTCTTGAGGCCACAGTCCTAGTTGAAGAAAGTTCAGCTGATGGTCTACTTGTGATGCATGTCTGATACTCTGCATAACCTCTTGTTCAACTCCCCCTTACCTAACTGAAACTCTTTAAAAAAATGATGACAGTACAATAAAAAATAAGCTTAAACCAGGCTTAGAGTCAAACAAATCCAACTTGCCTCCTCCCTTGAGGCTTGCATTCACGAACATCCGTGGGCTTAGAACTAATTTAGCTGATGTTGGAGCATTTCTCCTAACAAATACCCCGGATATCTTAGCACTAAGTGAGACTAACCTACACTCCTCCATCCCCTCTAACTACTTTAACATGCCTGGATATCTCCCACTCTGCCGTAATGCACGGACTTGGAGTCTACATTCGTAACACCCTCCCCTTGACTAGAGAAACAAACCTAGAATCGGATGATCAAGCCTTTATGTGCTTTAGACTAAACATGCAACACAACATTAGCTACTTTTACTTTCTCTACTGCTCTCCTTCGACCCAAGACTGCACCATAATAAACAAAGTCTCTGACAGCATAGACATAGCACTTTCCCTCGCCACTAGCGCACGAGTACATGTATTTGGTGACTTCAATGTTCACCACAAAAACTGGCTTGGATTCTCTACTTACACAGATGCAGTGGGCAGCACAACACATAGCTTCTCTATATCTCACTCCCTATCACAAATGGTTACGTTTCCAACCCGTTTTCCTGACCAGCAAGAACAACACGCATCACTTCTAGATCTGTTTTTGACCACAGTTCCTGATGATTGTATAACGAATGCTGACAGCCCACTTGGGAATGCTGATCATGCAGTGATAATGGTCGAAATCGCTCAAAACAACGAGATATTATAAAAAGGCTGATTGCGAAGCCATCAGAGATGTCCCATGGGGAAATATTTTTTCTCTTCCTGCTGAACAGTGCGCAAATGAGACCACTGAATGGTTCCAAACTGCAATTGAAGCACATGTTCCCACACGGAAATTCTATAGCAAACCCCATTCTCTCCAATGGTTTACTTCTACTTGCGCAACTGCCATTGCCCAAAGGCAGCATGCATACCACAGATTTAACCGACATAAGTCCAGTTCAAACAGACAGAAATATATAAACGCTAGAAGTAACGTTAAGAAAAAAATAGTGACAGCTAAGAGAGAATTTACTGAAACCGCCCCAAAACGCATCAAAGTACAAAAATTAGGAACTCAAGACTTCTGGAAAATCTACAACAGTGTACTCCAATCTACTCCAGTAGTTTCTTCCCCAGGGGGAATTGTTGATTGCCCATTAGTTAATGGTCAATCAACAATTCCCCCACTAACCAACAATCACGAGATTGTTTGCTCAGCAACCGAGAAGGCTAACATGCTTGCCAGTCAGTTTACCTCAAACTCCACACTGGACCCTTCCAACCACCCTCTACCTGACTTTCCTTTGCAGACAGACGCCAAGCTAGACGATCTAAAAATCACCCCTGCTCAGGTGTATGCTATCATAAAAGACCTTGACACTTCAAAAGCATGTGGACCCAATCTCATCCCAGCTGTGTGTGTGCTCAGCCAAAGTAGCTCCAGTTTTCTCCAAACTCTACGACAAATGCTTTAATGAATCTTGCTTTCCGGGCTGTTGGAAAACTGCTTCTGTTGTACCAGTATTCAAGAATTCTGGCGAAAGAACTGACCTATCAAATTATCGCTCCATTAGCCTCCTTCCAATTTTCGCCAAAATATTTGAGACCATAATTAACCATGCTCTAGTCCATCAACTAACAGTTACTAAACTTCTGACTGACCAACAATATGGATTTAGACAAGCCTGTTCTACAGCAGACATCCTAACTGTAATCTCTGAGCGTATATACCATTCAGCGGGGGAGGGCAGAGCGGTAGCTCTAGATATATCTAAGGCTTTTGACAGGGTATGGCACGATGGTCTTCTCAGGAAAATCAGATCATATGGTATCACTGGACAAATACTTAACATAATGACATAATTAAATCCTTCTTAGATAAGCGAAGAATCCAGGTTGTCCTCGACGGTCATACATCTAAACAATATGATATAAACGCGGAAGTGCCTCAAGGGTCTATCCTTGGAACTCTATTGTTCCTGATGTTTATAAATCACCTCCCCGACAAAATTGCCTCTGAGATGGGTATATATACTGATGACACCACGCTCTATAACAAGCACGACAGGAAAACAAATGAACACATATCTAAAGAAATGGCAAAAACACTAGAGGATGACCTCCAATCTGTAGTGGAATGGGGACATAAATGGATGGTCACATTCAATGCTGCCAAGACTAAACTGATTTCCTTCAATAATTACAAGAAACCTTCTCTGCCACCAATAGCAATGGCCAGTGACTCTTTATCTGAGAACACATCTTTCAAACTGCTTGGCCTAACGTTCACAGGAAACATGAGTTAGAACAATTACATTGAAAGCATTGCCAGGACCGCTGCGAAGAAGGTAAGCTCTCTCTACCGTGCTAGAAACCTATTAACACCCGAAAGTATCCTGTACCTCTATAAGGCCACCATTCGCCCATGTATGGGGTATTGTTGTCACATTTGGGGTGGTGCATCTGCTACTAGTCTCTCGCTCCTAGACAAGGTTCAAAAGAGAGTCGCCAATCTGATAAGTCCTGAACTGGCGTCTAGGCTTCAGCCTCTGTCCCATCGACGAAATGTTGCATCCCTCTGCCTGTTCTACAAGTATTGTAATGGTGAATGCTCACGCGAACTGCAGACACTTGTACCCCTACGACGTAGACACCCTCGACAAACCCGACAGGCAGCTAAATCCCACCCCCACACAGTAGAGATTCCTAGATATAAAAGATCTTTCTACTCCAGTAGTTTCTTCCCCAGAACCGCTAGACTCTGGAATTCCATTCCAGATCCCTGCTTCCCAACTGTACTGACATGCAGAAGTTCAAATGTAATGTAAACCGACATCTTGCCGCCCAAATCTCTACATAGTACGCCAGTAGTTGCTGTCCCTAATAGTAGCCCCCTACACCAAAGTGGCAATTTGCCTTGTTTGGGGTGAAAATGTAATTAAAAAAAAAAATAAAAAAGAATATATCTGGTTATTATGGTTTAACTTCAATATTCTTATAGAAGTTTATGACATATTTCCATTGTATGGATGCCCGGTACGAACAGAAAGCCCACGATCTCATTATACCATCTTTATACAGAACAAATCCTACCCTTAAATCCTAGCCAGAAGACTAAACAGGTATATTTTAGTTTCACATATAACTCAAAAGTGAAATAATTTTTATTTAAAATTATCTTTCTTTTACATTTCGTCTTCGGTGATTGGGAGATCCTATTTATTAAAAAGGAGGACGGAAGGTGTTAACATGCTACGAACATTAAATTAGCCTATCTATACACTAATTTAATGTTCATAGTATGGTATCACCTTCTGTTCTCCTTTTTAATAAATAAGATCAATTAGTTGAATAAGTTATTATCTGGAAACAGTGACACACGACGTATGTTCATACGTTAAAAGTAATATGGTATTAATATATTGATTACTAACAGTTCTTCTCAATAGGTTTGCCCAAGCCTGCAGAAATTTTGGATTCACAGTCAGTATCAAGAAAACTAATATTCTTGTGCAGGGCCAGGGAGATGCATCCCCAATTATCACCATCAATGACACCTAGAAGTAGTCCAGAGCTTCCAGTACCTTGACTTAACCATTACAGCCAACATCTCACTGGACCTGGAACTAGAAAGAAGTATTATGAAAAATACCTCTACCCTTTCCCAACTCACAACACATGTTTGGGACAACTCTAAACTTAGTATTAAGAACACGGCTGCTGTATACAAGGCCTACATTATTAGCACCCTTCTTTATAGCAGTGAATCTTGGCCTACTTATGCAAAGCACGGACAAAGACTGAATGCCTTCCACCTACGGTTCCTACGGGGCCTACGGTGGATCCTTGGGATTAGCTGGAAGGACAGGATCACCAACACCATTATTCTCACTTGCTTCAATCTGCCAATGATGTACACACTCCTAAAACAGCACCAGCTCCGCTGGCTAAAGCACGTTACCAGAATGAAAAATGCCAAAAGATATACTCTTCGCTGAACTAACTTCAGGCAACAGAAATATAGGCAGACCCCAGTTGCGCCACAAGGGCATCTGTAAGTGTGATCTCAAAACGCTGGGCATTAACATGCAAAACTGAAAAGAACTTGCCGAAGACCATGACCTATGACGCTCCACCATCGGATCCGAACTGGAGCATGGGGAGAGATAGAGAGAGTTTAGAAACAACCAAGAGCTCAGATGCCAATGAAGGAAGCAAGAAATACAACCAAATTAGCCTACCTTCAACTGTGACAGATACAGTCACCTATGACGCTCAAAGATAAGCTTAATCAGCCATCAAAAAAGCTGTAGACCAACCTAGTGCGCAATTAGATATGGTTGCTCTGCAACTGCCAGCCATCATCATTATCACTAGCAGGTCGCCCGGCATTGCCCGGTCGTAAAATATTCATAAATATTATATTTTAATGAATACAGAATTCTTATTAGTAGGTATTAAACGTAATGTTAAATTCTTATTAGTAGGTATTAAACGTAATGTTAAATTCTTTTAAAAAATGAGGTAAAAAAAAAAAGCAAAGAAACTTGTCGGTTTGTAAAATATACGTAAATATTATATTTTAATTTATGCTGAAACTGAGACATGTGCATATGAATATTATGTTTTTTCTAAACAGTTCATTTCTTGTAAGTAAAAAAATATACCTGAGCTGAGATTGAAACCAAAACCTGAAGACTGTGATTCAAGTGCGATAACCATTAGACCAGCTTTCCGCAATATTTACATAGTGTTTTCAAACCAACTCATACTTAAGGAAGCTGTCATATTTTACGACCGCGCATGCGCAGTCGTGAAACAGTTGACAAACATAAAAATCCAGTGACCTCCCACATACCAATTTTTCAATTTTTACCCATTAGCAGCCCCTTTTTCTGGATAAAAACGGATCATAATGTTTTCCACATGTCTGAATATGCTCCATACCAAATTTCAAGTCTTTAGATTAAACATTCGTGGAGTATATAGGTTGAGAAGTGTTCTCACACGCACATTCTCACTTTTATAGATGGACTCTCACGTCGAATTCGACATATAAGCTTGCACCACAACAACTAAGTTGCTCGGAGATTCACACAGATGATTTGTTTTATAGTGGTGAAGGCTTTGTGTAGAACCAACCACACTTTTTGGGATTACTGCTATGACTGCCATAGGACAGAGTATACAGTACACCGCAGGTTTTTACATCAGAGTTACCTTCTCCTAGATGCATGTCTTAACAAAGACTGAGAGGATGCATCTCTCCCAGTAAATTTATTTATTTAATAAATCAATTTATAGACATATCAACTAGATTATTATAATACAACAAATTAAATTTTGTAGAATCCTCTACAATCGTTACATTCATAAATTGCCACTTTCATAGATCTTTAAAAACTACGTCCAATCGGTAATAAAATTCACAGCCCTTCCTACAATCCGACTATATTTGGTACAAATTAATTTCACTTTATGCCTGACTCGTCCACCAAGTTTCAGTCATGAATATTCAACTCTCTTTGGTTTCTCATCATTGAATGATATGAGGGAACATTTTGGTGATCGTCTCATTAGTAGGAGGTATAAAAGAGAGAGAGAGAGAGAGAGAGGGAAAGAGAGAGGGCAGAAGAGCATATAAAATAAAAATGTGTATATGGGAGGAAGTCAAACAACATACGGTGAGAAAAGGAAAAGATGAATCACTTAGTGAGTTAATTGCAAATTACGACTTATTAGAACAGTTCAAATGGATTTTTTTAAAGTATAAGTAAATCCAAACTCTGACCAACAGTCTCTGCCATATTTGAGGATGGCTTGTTCACTGTCGAGCTGGCATATATCCCTTGCAGTTATAGGAGATCCACTTATACTCAGGCTTTACCATTTTCATTCTTTGCGAAAGGGTAAGCTTATTGCTAATCGCCGGAGGCACCCCTACCGGAGAATGCTGACAGAGTTGCCCAAACAATTTTTGCTTAGTCAGAGTGCTTTTCCTCTAGGGCGCTGACTTCAAATCCCACTTTCCGACCTTGTGTCACATCGCCTGCTGAGGGAGGGAGATAAATTAAACTAAATCCCAAAACTGAGGAATATTTTAAAATGTACT
>NC_136496.1:127208648-127223648 GCF_053919585.1 Euprymna scolopes | reverse complement strand
AAATATGGATTAATATTTATAAATATGGATTAATATTGATAAATATGGATTAATATTGATAAATAAGGATTAATATGGATAAATATGGATTAATATGGATAAATATGGATTAATATTGATAAATAAGGGTTAATATGGATAAATATTGATTAATGTGGATAAATAAGGATTTATATGGATAAATTAGGATTAATATCGATAAATATTTAGTAATACCAATAAATATGGATTAATATCGATAAATATCGATAAATATGGATTAATATTGATAAATAAGGATTAATATGGATAAATATGGATTAATATGGATAAATATGGATTAATATTGATAAATAAGGGTTAATATGGATAAATATTGATTAATGTGGATAAATAAGGATTTATATGGATAAATTAGGATTAATATCGATAAATATTTAGTAATACCAATAAATATGGATTAATGTCGATAAATATGGATTAATGTCGATAAATATCGATAAATATGGATTAATATGGATAAATAAGGATTAATGTAGATAAATAAGAATTAATATGGACAAATATGGTTAAATATGAATTAATATGAATAAATAAGGATTAATATGGAAAAATATGAATTAATATGGATAAATAAGAAATAATATGCATAAATATGAATTAATATGGATAAATAAGGAGTTTTATCGATAAATAAGGATTAATATGGATAAATAAGGATTAATATGGATAAATAAGGATTAATATGGATAAATATGGATTAATATAAATAAATAAGGATTGATATGGATAAATAAGTAATAATATGGATAAATATGGATTAATAGGGAATAATATGGATAAACATGGATTAATAAGGAATAATACAGATTAATATGGATAAATGAGGAATAATATAAATAAATGAGGAATAATATGGATAAATATGGATTAATATGGATAATATTGATTAATATGGATAAATAAGGATTAATATGGATAAATAAGGAGTGTTATGTAATAATATGGATTAATATGGTTAAATATGGATTAATATGGATAAATAAGGATTAATATGGATTAATATGGATAAAAAAAGATTAATGTGGATGAATAAGCATTAATATGGATAAATAAGGATTAATATGTATAAATAAGGAATAATATGGATAAATATGGATAGATAGGGAATAATATGGATAAATAAGCAATAATATTAATAATATGGATTAATATGGATAAATAGGGATAAATAAGTATTAATATAGATAAATAAAGATTAATATGGATAAATAAAGAATAATATTGATAAATAAGGATTAATATGGATAAATATGGATAAAAAAAGATTAATGTGGATGAATAAGCATTAATATGAATAAATAAGGATTAATATGGATATATAAGGAATAATATGGATAAATATGGATTAATATCTAAATTCTACTTTTTGTCAGAAACTATAAAGCCGATCTGACTGAAGTGTTTTTATGAACCTTTGTTTTTATTTAATGCAGTGAACTAAATATTATGGTATACATTCGATGGACAGTTAGGAAGTAATATTAGTTTTACATGTAAAAATGAGCACAAATTTAAATATATTCCACCATCAATTTGGCATAAAGCATTCATTCTAAGACAACGGGCAATAACTTTTGTCGTTTTTAACGGATTGAAATATCTTGTGTTTTTGTATTCTTCGGATCACACATTTCCAATCATTTGCTTAATGTTGAGACTTAGAGAAACATGGACCATTACCGACCTACCCAAACTTGTTGACGGCTTGTCTCCTTTTTTTTTCGTTAAGATGTAAATGGATCTCCAACTGTAGGCAGTCAACTGAAAGGTCAAAGATTATTGGTAAAAACACCCGAGATACAGAAATAGTATGCTCATATGTGTGGGGGAGAGAGGGGGCCGTTTTCTATAACCTACCACTTTAAACGTTCATACTGCACTTCCAACTACTCTGCTAGATGGCAAATGGAATAGATAGGTCCGTTGCTGGTCCGTAACTCAGTAGGAAGCAGGGGTTATGGCCAATGTTGAAGCTGCTCTTAGATGGCTATACGTTCGTGGATAATTAGGAATTAATAGGGATTAGTTTTTAATGCAAAAATGAGCATAAATTTAACCATATTCAACCATCAATTTGGCATAAAGAATTCATTCTAAGGCAACGGGCAATAACTTTTCCCCGTTTTTAACGGTCTAAAAAGTCTAGTATATACATATATCTATATACATATGCGGATGACAGAAAATAAGAACAACATATGTACCGGCGGTTTCAAATCCAAACAAAGGGGGCATTTAATTGATTCTTCTTTACCGGACTCTCTCTAACATGTTTATGCTTGTCGCGATGTTTCGCACGTTGTGTGACTTTTTGACGATACGAGCAGTCTTTTGCTTTAGTTCAACTTTCATTGTTTTTTGTTTTTTTTTATTTGTTGTGAAAAGCATGTGAAAAGGATGTCCTTGTTCTATTCCAGAACGAAAAATGTCGGCAGCTTTTCATAATGTGTATAGCGTTGAGGAGGAAGTGAGATTTGTTTTAACGTCATATAGCCGTTTAGATATTTAAAAAGATATGATGTAAGTTATGCTCTTTTTGGAATAAAGTTATAGTCCGTTGATGTGGAATGAGTGCTTTATGCCAAATTGATGGCGAAAGTTGGTTAAATTTGTGCTCATTTTGCATTATATATTATTTCCTATTAATCCTTAACTGCGTATAGAACTGATACCGCAATATTTAGTTCGCTGCACTATATCATAGCAAAGGCCCATGCAAAATTTCAGTCAAATCAACCTAGTATTTCCGAAAAATAAAACTTCTAGAGTAAATGTGGTATTGTGGTGATTAATCTATATTAATCCTCAACTGTGAATTGAACAGAAATCATAATGTTTAGTTTATATGCATCTTATCATAAATGTACATACAAATTTTTAGACAGATCGGTCCAGTAGTACCGAGAAAAGTTAAATGAACAGACGGACAGACAGACAGACAAAATGAAATATAATTTCTACTATTTTATAAAAGGAACTTTTATAAAAAAAAAAAATGTTGTATGCGCATCAGTGTGTGTTCGCTCCCTATGGACTCCTAAACGGCTAAGCCAATGTTTTTAAATTTTCACACAAAAGTACTTTATGTGCTTCACAGTGTTTTTAGATAGGTTTTACATCGGAATGTCTTTGATGATCGAAAAAATCCGATGAAAGAAAAGAACAGGCGATTTTGACTAAAGTTAACACCTTATACAGCCTAACATCAAAAGTACATTTGAGAAGTTTTATTACCGCACAAGCAGAAAGACCCAGCATATAAAACCAACAGTAGATTCTTCTGATATGACAGGGGTGCGTTTGGAATGAATGTTTCTGTTTAGATCACAAACCATGATACTTGACTTTTGCATTTTAAACTTAATTTCAAGCCATTATTGCCAGACTAGTAGAAAGGCCATGCATATAAAATCAACAGTAAGTTCTTTGATGTGACAGTGGCGCGTTCGAAATGAATGAATGAATGGTTCCATTTAACCATGCTACTTTATATTTGTATTTGAAACTTTAATTCAAGCTATTATATAAAAACTAGCAGGCCGCCCGGCATCGCCCAGTCGTAAAATACGTTTAAATATGATATTTTGATTAATGTAAATTTCGTTCGTATTTATTATTATACTAGCGGGACCCGTTAACCGGCGTTACCCGGTGGAAGCCTGCCTCTCCCCTTGCAAAAAAAGTAAACTACAGTTGTTGTTGTTGTTGGTGGTGGTGATAGCTACTGCGGTCCCTAAACAATTGCGGATACTGGCGGCCACGATCAAAATTAAATAATCTGGCTTTCGCTGGCGATTAGTGCTGGTTTGAGGCGATAACATGCAGGCACTGTTTGAATCTAAAAAAAAAAAGCAAGTAAGGGAATGTGTAAACCAGTATGAATTAATAAAATCACAAAAAATGGTCCATTTGAATAATAATAGAAAGTAAAAACAGAAGTTTTAGAAATTAGGGATTCTCACTGTATATGAACTGTTTAGAGTGATTGAAATCAGTGGTAGAAGTCATAGCTGTTTCCGTTTGTTGTTCAAGTTTTCCTCTTGTTTTCAACTATTCCGCCAACATTAAATTCTAATTTTATGTCGTTGTTTTTTTTTAACGTGTAAAACAAACAATTACGACTTTTTTCACTTCACTTCTTAGAGTATTGTCATGTTAAGAACGGCATTTGGAATATACATCCCAACTTCCCCATCTTAAAAACAGCGTTTGGAATAAACACCCAAACATTCCCCTGTAAAGGACGGCTTTCGTAGTAAACACCTCCTTTTGGGGAGGGGGGAATAATTCCCCCAAATTTAACCATGATAATCTTTATCAGCATACCCATCTGCAAATGTTAAAAAAATGGGGGGGGGGGCGGTGGCAGTGTCGGTAAGAGAAAAGTAGATTTATTTATGGTGCGTACGTACAAGCCTGGCAGCCAGTGAATTACAGTGCATAATACAGGTCTTTATATCTCTATAAGTACTTGTCTCCGCAAAATGTGAATGAGATTTTCTTCAAACACCTTTAAAGTCGTCATTCTAAAGAAAATTGTGGAGGTGGATCTAATATACAAATTTACCCCTCCCCCCCCAAAAAATAAATTAACGTGTGCGCAATTTCGAGAATCATTCCAGAAAAGGAAATTTAATAAAATACTCCATAGAATTCAAAATTGGTGGAAACACAAGTATATAACAAATAAGTGTTTCCGTATGCAACAAAATTTACGTTAAAACTGTAGCGTAGGTAATCAGTGTAAAAAATCGAATCACCAATCGGAATAGTAAATACCCTAAAAAAAAAAAAAGCAAACGAAAACATGTTTTTTTTTTATCAGGGCAGATTTTTATTTGCGAGGAATAGTTCTGTGTCAGTATTTTGTACATGTTTAGATTCCGAAACCATTGTTGCATTTACATTCTTTTTAATGTTCTGGACGTCCAAGCAAAGTCAGAGAAAACGCTATGTATATGAAGTTTTTTTTCTACTTGTGAAGATCTGTTCCAGTAAATAAGGTTATCAGTATTTAATTGTCTGTTTATGAGTGGTTAATATGCTTGCGCTAGTGTCTCATGTGGAGAGCAATACCATTTTTGTAAACTTTCAGAAGTGTCTGTTTATTTAGGAATTTGTGTGACATGACCGACCCAAGGAAAAACTTAAAATTCACTATAAAAAAAAAAACGGGCAAACGTGACTCTTTATTAAATATGGTGCGCCCGGGCAACAACAAAAATCCCTGCTGAGAGAAAATAACAAAATAATAAATGACTTTGTGCTATTAATCTTTGTTTTATCCATCAACAGCAATGTCATGTTAAAGGTTGAGCGAAAACATTCGGTAAACCAGTGCAATCATGAGAATTCATATTTTGGAGAATGAATGTGTACACCCCGAGGACAGCTCACTTGACCTATGTGACTTCGAAGGCCTGGTAAATCGCATGTGCGATTGTGTGAGAATTCTAAAGGGGACCAATTTAGACATAGCGGAAGTGACACTGTCGTAGTTGATTGGTTGGAGGGAACCCCCCACGTTACCCCACATCAAGCAATATAATCATGTGCAGGGCCGAAAAATGTGAGAAAGACACAGTTAGTCAGTCATTCAGTTGAGAGTTCGATTTTGAAGTTGGAAGTTAGAAGTTGAGAGTGATTGCTACCCACCCTGTCGACGACGCCCCGTATCACTAACACCGCACTACGAAGAAAGAAAGAAAGAAAGAAAGAGACCTAAAGACTTATATGAGCTCATTCCTTGTGAAACTGTAAAGAAGAATTATACACACATACACACACACACATACACACACACACACATACCAGCGAGACGACGGCATGCGAAATGAACTAACCAGCACCGGTCGCGAATGGAAGACTAACCAGTGCAACCAACGGGCCCTACTGCATTGAAAAGGTCACATCTGGTCATTGTCGATCAGAATAATGACTCAGACGAGATCAGAGGTCACATTAGTTGTATTCTGGAATAGTAGAATGACAGGTCTCAACCAATCAGAAAGAGCAGAACATGACTAGGGAGCCGTTATTACTTAGGATTCGGAAACAGGAAAGAATATGTTATGTTTATGTATGTTATATACATGCTACGGAGGGTGTAATCACACTATAGTTAAAAAATGTAGAATTGGACACGGTGACAAATTGTATTGGTGAGAGCACTAAATATTGAGAGAGAAAAATAGGAACTTCTTCCTCTGCAGATAGAGCGACTGATAGTGTTATTCATCAGATGCAATTATTACGAGTGAATGTGGCAGAAATGGTTGTCGTAAGCTATATAAGATAGTGGCTATCAGGGTAGGTGTTGCGCGAGCCTTTTCTAGTCTCACACAAAAACACGCATTCACATTTCAAGCTATATTACTTGTCATATACATACGCGTACACAAACATATGCGCCCACGTCCACACACGTACATATATTCACGTTCGCGTGCATACACTCACATTCATGTGTATACACACACACACGCTAACGCGCACATGTACGCACACACGGACGTCACTTCCCTTTCAAAGGAAATCCACACATGTGCAAAAGACCACCGGAAACAAGTATAAAAGCAAGAGACAAGCTGTTTCCAGCCCTTTTTCGACTTAGCTCTCGAGCTGATCGGTCGTCGGACCATTCACCCACCTTTCGGGGCGCCCACGTGCGTCACATCCCCTGCTACTATGTAGGGGGCACGGGCTAACAGACAGTATGTACACTTTATATGCTTTCTTTCTCCATGAACTGGATCGACATTCTCACTCTTTCTCTCTCTATCTACTACTTGTGCCAGAGAACACCACTGCGTAGCTGACGGCTAACATGTCGCACAGTTTAACTGATGTTAACCCTCTATTGTTTTTGTCTACACGCTGGACTATCATTCCCATTTCCACTACATTACTCACTTCTCTTCCCACGCGTGAACAAACGATAATGACCCGAATGTTAGATGAACACACATTTCCTTTTTCCTTCTATACTACCAATCCCGCAACAAACGATGGTTACACCCGCACGGACATGAACACATGTTATATCTAAAACATTCATTCTTTCAACAGTAAATAAACGACACGTTTATCTATTCCAGCAATTGAGTCTTTGTTTCCTTCATTCCATTCGTTTCATTATTTTTCTTTTGTAACGGGATTAGGATCCTAGTCCTCTACAGTGTATTGAATTTGTATGTGTCATTTGTTGTTGCAAACCTACGATACTTTGGTCCAGAGAGGAATTTCTGCAGTCAAAATATTATATACTAGATGTACCCGGCCACGCATTGCTGTGGCTGAAAACAAAGAAAAAAAAAACATAGGCAAAATGTATTATTCTTATGTTCATGTTCTTAATACCTGTGGATATTGCTTCCAAATATAATTTTGTTGTTTGTTCGTGAATTTAATCATAGAAATATTGATGTTCAAGTGAGACCAGTAGTATTTAATGCATTGCCATGTCGCAGTACTGAAAATATCCAACATGCCTACAAAACGATATTGTATTAGTTAATAATTAAAGGGAATAATTTTTGCAGGAAATAAAAATGTAAGCTATTTCTCATGTATTTACGGCAAATGTTTTTGTTTTGTTGAATTATGGAATACATAAATTGATAAAAAAAAAATGTAATTTGATATAATGTTTGTAAATAAAAATTAACTTTTTACAATAACGAAGAAGCGCCGCCTTTTGTCGGGTCAAGACTTAAATAGACAAAAAATGTAAGTAAGCATAATTGTGTTTTTAAATAAAAATTAATATCATTAACGAAGGAGCACTGTTTTGTATCGACCGACTCGTACAATAAACACCCCCACAAGTAACGGGAAAAGAATAGCAAGAATATTTAAAATTTATTGATGAGATATTTAATTATCTAGATAGAAGTTGCAGTTTGTTTACATCTAAGAAATGTGTTTGCAAAGTATATAAAAACAAAAGTTGAAGCAGACACACGCACACAGAAATACACATGCACGATTCCGACAGCTCCGAAAATGTAAACAAAGTGTAGAGGACTAAGATATATAAATCCTAATCTCGTTACAAAAGAAAAATAATGAAATGAATAGAATGAAGGAAACAAAGAACTCAAATGCTGGAATAAAATAAACATGTCGTTTATTTTCTGTTGAGAAATAAAAGTCTTGGGTGTACACCCGTTCATTCAGCCGTTGATGACTACGCGCGTGGAAGGAAAGGGGAATGCAGTAGAGAAACGTGAAGTGGCAAGCCGGCCTGTAGAAAGAGAGGGTTAAGCTCAGTAGAGCGTCGCGCATATGCCTGTTTTGATGGGCCAACGCTGAAAGAGAGATAGAGTGAGAAAGTCAATCCAGGTTATGGAGATAGAAAGCGCATAAAGTGTACGTACGGTCTGTTGGCTTTTTGTCCCACAAGTGGTGTGACGCACGCGCGTGCGCCCGCATGCCGAAAAGGCACGCTGTCGGTCCGTAGACCGTACAGCTCGAAAGCTGGTCCTAAAAAGGAAGAAGCCGCTTATTGCTCTTTCTTTTATAGGTGTTTCCGGTGGTCTTTTGCGCATGTGTGGATTTCCTTTGAAAGGGGAAGTGACGTTGTCCTTGTGTGCGTACGTGTGTGCGTGTGTGAGTACATGTGTGTACGTTAACGTGTGTGTGTATACACGTGAATGTGAGTGTATGAACGCGAACGTGAATATATGTACGTGTGTGGACGTGGGCGCGTATGTTTGTGTGCGCGTATATATATGACAAGTAATATAGCTTGAAATGTGAACGCGTGTTTTTGTGTGAGACTTGAAAAGGCTCGCGCAAAAGAAAAAAAAATGCAAATATATTGTAAATTTAAGGAATATCTATCTATAATTTTCTCCGGAAAAGTTGCAGCTTGTATTACATATAATATTTCACATAGCAAATTATGTAAAAACAGAAGTTGTTTTTTTTTAATTAGACCGAACACAGGAATGAACGTGTATATTTACTGCAGATCTAAATATTATTTTCCCCCGTAAAAGTTGTCTTGTGTAATGCTTATTTACATGCAATTTACTGATGAGATAGATATATAATTATCTTAATAGGACTTACAGTTTGTAATGTTTAAGAACATTTTATTTGGTCATGTACGCGGATACGGACACACAGAGAGAGAGAGAGAGAGAGAGAGAGAGAGAGAGAGAGAGAGAGAGAGAGAGAGAAAATGTAAATATATTGTAAAATTGCCGATTATCTCTCTCTCTCTCTCTCTCTCTCTCTCTCTCTCTCTCTCTATATATATATATATATATATATATATATATATATATATATATATATATATATATATATATATTCTCTACTCAAACATACCCGTCTACTTATTTGTTTATTTTTCTTTTTTTTACTTCCATGATTCCGGTCTTTTCCGCATTGCTTTTGGCTTTTAAAACTTCCGTATATATACATAATGTTCTCCAGAGAAGTTGCAGTTTGTATTACATGCAATATTTCTCATAAAAAAAGTATGTATAAACAGAATTTGTTGCTTTTTTTACGAAAGCACGCTTGACCGAACACAAGAATGGCCGTGTAAATTTACTGAAGATTTAAATATTTATACTTATTTTTCTCCGTGGAAGTAGTTTTGTGTAATGTTTATTTGCATTTAATATTTTTTTAATTGTTGCAATAGTTGTAACTACAGACGTTCTGTTTTTTGTATCAGACCCATCGGCGGGCCAAATAATGTTCTTAGTGAAGCCATTTTTTTTTTAATTCTAATAACTGTTCGTTTATACAGAGAAAAATAGAATTCCGTAATATGGGAATAATCAGAGCTTAGTCAATGAGAATCGGCGGAATTTGAGAAGGGAGAATTTATTATTTTAGAATCGGGAAATAGAAAGATAATATTATGTCTATGAGTTGATGATCCAGTTACAAAGGGTGCAAGCACAATATCTGTAGAATGTGTATAATTCCTCCCGGTGTTGACTGGGCTGGTAGGAGAGCTTTATATTTAGAGGGAAAAATATGAACTACTTCCTCTTGTGATGGTGTTGCTCGTAGGATGTAATGTAGGATTTTATAATAACGAGTAGATGTGTCTAAAATGTCGTTTTAAAGTTACATAAGATAGTGACTAATAGTCCAGACTTAATAAATGTGTATGTGACATCTGGTGTTGCGAACCTACAGTACTTTGGTCCAGAGAGGAATTTTTGCAATCAAAATATTGTATATTGAGATGAGATTATATTGAAACCAATATATAGTAATGATTTAAAAAGTTTTAAAAAATGACTAGTGCTCCATCACCGAGAATCGAAGCCAAAACGTTTAGCTTACGATTTACTTTTTCCTTTGACATTAATGCCTAAACTATGAAGACATGTTTGTTGCAAGGCTAAAAATTAAAATATGAAACAATAGCTATTACGTTACGCATGCATATTTCTAATGCCGTTGTTCGACCATCACCTTGCAAATTCCATTTTCTTTAATTTTCATACTTTTGCACCGATTTTCCCCGACTAAAACCCAAACATTTTTCGCATGGGTTCGAATACTCTGTATATTAAGTTTCATGTCTGTAGGCCAAAAACTGACAGAGGAGTTTTATAGGCAAAATTTTTAAAACAAATATATATACATACATGCATAAACATATATAGAAAGAGGTTTATGTTTACTATAATCTTTTTACGCGAGTATAAATTATGTAGAATATCTGCATGAATACGTAATAGTTATCTAAAGATGATCATCCCATAAGAAAACCGAAAAAACTAATAAGGAATTAATGAAAATGAATGTTTAAAAGAATATGCAAATTAGCTATATCTTTTGCAGATGAATGTAATTCCACGACCCACAGATAATAATTTTGTATTTTTCTTTTAAATTAATAGAAAAAAATTTTTTTTTTTTAATATGAATATCAATTCACCCCACCTCCCCAAAACACACACACACACACACACACACACACACACACACATATATAGTGTTGCATTTTCTCTCGTTGTTTTCGTAGATATTATCACTCCATCTTTTGAAATCGTACGTTTTTTTTTCTTTCTGTCTTCCTTTTCGTAACGCTCCCCCATTTTTATTCTGATGATTTTTTTTCATTCCAAGCATTATTCTTCTTTTACTACTTCTTTCCATATCGTCCATTCCTTCTCCTCTTATCATTTGTCTATTTTTGTCTACCTCCGTTTTATCTATCTTTAAACTTCCGTTCCCCCCTCCCTTCCACTTCTATCTAGATTCTTATCTTTTCGTGCGTTTTGATACCCACATCCTATGATCTAATTCCTTTCTTTCACGTTCATTCGTACGTAATGGTGGGCCGCCAAAGATGGCAAATAGGGACCTCTGATAAAAAGCCCCCCCCCCCCCCTGCAGTAGCCCTCCTATATCGAGAGGAATGAAAAAAAGAATGAAACAAACAAAATAAACAACAACAAAAACAAAAACAAAAAACAAGCAATGCTTGCAAAAAAAAAAAAAAAAAAAAAAAACGAGACAGAGAAATGGAAAGATATGAAATGGTTGGCTAGGTCATAATCAGTGAATTTTGTTTTAAGCAAAAGTTTAGCCAATTTAATAAACTCTTTGTTTAAAAATATATTTTATATGCTTAAATATTTTGATGTACAGTATTCACTCTTAAATTAATTAACCGATCATTATGAATTTGGGAGCAAACTTGCTATGCATAAACATGGCTAATGTAGGATATATTTAGTTCAATTTAGTTTTACTTTCGTTTTATTTCAGTCAAAGTTCTTCAAAATCAAGGATTAACCCCACTTCCTGGGATTAACACTTGATCTCTATATGAAGCACAATGATATTCGAATGTTGCATCAAAATCCTCCTTTACGTCTCAAACACTGAGTTCGTAAAGAAATTGAGAACATAATTTTCCTCTCTCAAATTGACCATTTTCATATGTTATTGTATATCTTTATTGCGGTCTTTTGGTTTTACCAGATTCCAGGACAAGTCTGGTGGAGTATCCAGCTCATGCTTTTACTTGGGGTAACATCGCTTGGAGGTACACCTTTCCTCATCACTTGGAGAAGATGCACTATTTACAATGGAGCCCGTTGTGAAAATTCAGACGCCCCTGATTTTTATGAAATTTTAACCCTAGATATCAGATATTAATTGGTAAATATTTCTTAAATTTCAGCTTCTTTTTAGTATTTTAAAGGTAGAAGGTGGGGATAAAATGGACACTTATTTGAAAATTAAAATATTTCAGATTTGCATTAAATTTGATCCATAGACGAATTAAATTTAATTCCTTCTAAGAACCCCCTTAGCTTTAAATTTTAGACATTTTCTAAAATCACAATTATCTAAAGGATTATGATTAAAATTGGAATAAGGATTCTACACATAAAGGATAGTACCATTATACAAGGTTAAACGATAAATTTGTCGCCCTAAAGAAAACAACACTACAGCTTTATTTTAAAACTTTTATTGAAAAAACAAGTCAGGTAACTTGATTATGTAGTAGAGTTGACATCTATTCAATGCAGCCACCTTCAGCCTCAATTACTGTCTAGATATGGGTTCAGAACTGGGTGCATGCCTTTTCCACAAGTGCCAGTGGGACTTCGGCAGATACTCGGCGGATGGCAACAATCAGGCTGACTTTGGTGTTGTGGGAGGTCATGTTGGTGATGTTCTCAACGTATGACCAAACGAGGTAGTCCAGCAGATTCAGGTCGGGGAAAGAGGGGAGCAGTGAGAGAAGGATACAAAGTCGTAGTATTCCTTCTGAAGCCAAACCTGGGTCTCTTTGGACTTGTGGATCAGTGCTGAGTCCTGCTGTTACACCTAGGGCCTGCACGGCCACCTGATTGCATCAGGGGATGAACACACTCTTCAGCACATCCAGGTACACTTTGGCGTTGATTTTCAAGTCGACTGAAAAGGTGGTGTGATGTGACCAGCACTTGAAACCACACCAATGACCATAACCGTGGCCGGAAACTTTATTTTCATCACCCTGGGCACATCCCTGTTATTCATGGTAATCCAGTGATGCATTTTGAGGGTGTTGGCAATGGTCCTGTTGTCATAACTTGCATCAGTAGAGAGCATGAGTTGTACAGCGGCGCGTCTCCAATCTCGCTCGTTGAACATTGTGTCACTTTCAGACATGATAGAAAGCTTCTATCACTCTTGAGGTTTGTACACAACTGGCCAACTAGTAGATGGTCTGCAATAAAAAAGAAAACCGGTTTTCATCAAACGGAAATGGAATCATGCCATCTTTTCTAGTGCAGCAATTTTATCGTTCCACCCTGTGTTTTGATTTTAACCTTGGTAAAGGGATACAATTTTTTTTTTTAATTCAATTTTCACCTCAAACAAAGCAAAGTGCCATTTTGATGTAGGGGCTACTATCTGAGACATAAATTGCAGGGATACTATGTAGGGAGTTGAACAGCAAGATGTTTGTTTACATTGCACTTGAATGTCTGCATGTCAGTACAGTCGGAGAAGCAGAAACCGGAAGGGAGTTCCAAAGTCTAGCAGTTCTGGGGAAAAAACTTTTATAATAGGAAGCTTTCTGGCATATGGGGATCTCTACTGTATAGGGGTGGGATTTTGCTGTTTGTCAGGTTTGTCGGGGATATTTATGTTGAGGGGGGTACAAGGAATTATAGTTTGTAGGAGCAGCTACCATTAAATTACTTGTAAAATATTCAGAGGGATGCAACATTTCATCAATGGGAAAGAGGCTGAAGCCTAGATGACAGTTCAGAATCTATTAGGTTGGCGACTTTCTTTTGAACTCTGTCCAGGACTGAGAGACTAGTAGCAGATGCACCAGCTTAAATGTGACAACAATACTCCATACATGGACGAATAGTGGCCTTGTAGAGGTACAAAATACTTTCAGGCGAAAGTAACTTTCTAGCACAATAGAAAAATGCCCTTGATGTATCTGTTTCAACTCATGTTACCTATAAACGTTAAGCCGAGGTATTTGAATAAAGTACTTTCAGGTAAAGCATCATTAGCCATAGCTATTGGTGGTTAGTGGTTGGGAAGGCTTCTTGTAATTAGTGAAGGAAACAAGCTTAGTCTTAGCAGCATTGAATGTTACCGTCCATTTTTGTTCCCATTTCCCTACAGACTGATTAATTATGGGCTCAAATATTTTGGCAAAAGGAGCGAGGAGGCTAATGGGGCGATAATATAGTTGGTCAATTCTTTCGCCAGAATTCCTGCAAACTGATACCAGTGATTCAAAACTTCTGTTCGGGGAATTAAACTTACTTGTCCTAGGACGGGTATTATTCTAGTTCTATATATACAGGGTCCGCCATAAGTAACTATATTTTTTCTTTTGTGTTTTTTTTTTTTTTTTTTTTTTTACTTTGTTGTTACTTAATTAAGCATTTCTGCGATTTCATTCAAAGAAATAAATCGCACACTTTTATTTGATAAACGTTTTTTAATATAAGTTTTATTTCATTTCTACTTTTATTTATTTATTTTATTTTCAGTTTGTTCAAGCCCGGACATTCATCCCCTATCTCATACATTCCAACCGAGAGGGCTTTTTTCAGATTTTACGTGCAATTGTTCGAATCTCTTTTGCACTTGGTTCATAGGGTATATTTGCCAGGTAGTTTTTGAAATTCTTTTTCATGAATCTAGCTGATCCTATAATCAGTGGAATGTTAGAGATCTTCCTTAGATTCCAGTTTCTTTTCATGTAATACATAAACCTTGGTATTTCGTTATCTTTTCCCTCTTCGTCCTGTTTAACCCACCATCATTGGGGGACACTAACTTCTACTAAGGTTGCTTCTTTCTTCTTCCTGTCCCATATCACTATGTCAGGTTTAATAGCTCCGTTTTCACGATACCTAACTATAGGATGTCCATGTTACATTTATTATGCAAGAAAAAAGAAGGTCACTTAAGGTCACTTATGGCAGATCCTGTGTATAA
>NC_136496.1:127131148-127203648 GCF_053919585.1 Euprymna scolopes | reverse complement strand
AACGATATTCATAGGTTAACACATAAATTAAAAACTTAAAAAAAAAAAGTAGAAATCATATTTGTATCTTATTTTGATGATGATGCAAAAATGTATGGGCTAAAAGATGAAGTCCAGGCTCGATGAAGAAACAAAAAAAAACTAAAAAAAAATGTGGTACAACCCCCCCCCTTACACACGCACCAAAAAAAAATTGATTTGCCAAATCCTGCTTCCCCCAACTGTACTGGCATGCAGAAGTTTAAGTGTAATATGAACAGAAATCTTGCTGCTAAACTCCTTACATAGTATCCCTTCAACTTATGTCCCTAATAGTGCCCCCCCCATTAAAGTGGCACTGTACCTGTTTTGGGGTGAAAATATAAAAAAAAACCCAAAAAACTGTAGTAATACACATGAATAGAAATAGTGATAGTGTTTTTGGACGATGAATGTGTGAATAAATTCCAAAATTGAAGATGGTATCCTAAAATTAATGAAATAAATATTATGACCCCAAAAGTACATTCAAAAATAAAAACCACCGAATGAAGACAACTCTAGCAAACAAATATTGGGAACTCAAAGAAAGAGGATGTTCACCGGTAAACGATTGGAAAATAGTAAGACAAGCAAACGTATGTAGAGACCTAGACGATCCATGTAGATTATGCCTTCATGAAAAATTTGCTATCCTATACTTTAAAGAACCTCAACATCTATTAAACTGTAGGAGAGAAATAGCAAACAACTGTATTCACAGGATAAACTTTACTCTAGGATAGCGATACAAAATAATTTTAAAACTAACAATAACAATAGAAAATAAACAAATAAAATAAACATACATATACATAAATTATCATATATGTATATATATATATATATACCTATATATATATATATAAACTAACATAAAAAACAAAAAAAACATTTAACCAAGATTTAAAATAGGTCAGGACGCTCCCTACTAAAATAGCACACACAAAAGAACGAGTGAATCAGGTCAGCTGGGCCTTTGTCCTGTAAGTGCCTGCTCATTGGCTGATTAGGAAGGGTGTGGTAGAAACTAGAAAGCTGATTGGCTAACTAAAACTCAATAGAAGGTGCTTATATAAAAACGCGAGACAACCAAAAAATCCTTGCATAAGTCTGATGAATCCTAGCGTGGATGAAATGCGGAATATTCTGTGTAGCTTAATCGCCATATATATTTTATAACTTATTATATATATATATATATATGTATATATATATATATCATGACATGATTTTGATTCTAGAAAATGTCTAACGTTAAAGCTTAAGCTTAAGGTGATCTTAAATTAAAATGCAGAGGATTTTATTTAAGTGGTTTCTATTAAGTACTAGCCTGGGTGCCTGGTATTTAGAGGTGTGGTTGAGCGTAAAAAAAAAAAAAAAGTAGTAGGCAGGCTCGAACACGTGACGTGAAGGCAGAAAAGAAAGTGAAAGAAAATTTGACACTTTAGCCGATGGCTCCATGACGCGACCGGAAGTCGAAAGCGTTCAAATTAACCGAAGTTAATCCAACAGTAACGATGACTTGTTAAAATGTCGGCGAAAAAAAAAATCAACCTCTTCTTGTACAAAACGGCCGAGTTTAGGATGAAGGAATTAATGTTTTTGTCCAATTTTTCGATATTTGTTGTCCGGGATGTTGGCTTCAAAATGATAGCGCTCTTGTCAGGATCCGTCGCCTCTACCGAAAGTTTTTGCGAGACATACATACATACATACATACATACATACATACATACATAAATGTAAGCAGCCAGGTGAGATTTATATTATAGATGGATAAAATTTAATGCAAACCTGAAATATTTCAATTTTTTTAATGGAAGGTTGTGCCTTCATTATGCCTCCTAAAAACATAAGGGTAACGAAATCTACTTCCTTTCTTGGTCTTGGGTATAGCAGGTTTCAACCCTAGTGTTATTAGGCAATGGAGCTCTGGCTATGGGACAGAATGAAGGTACTCTGAACCACTGTTACTTCCAGGTGGCTATAAAGTAGGATCTAGCACCTATTTGTTTCCTTACAGTGTTACATATCGTTTCCTTTTTTTTTGTGTGATCTCACCAGCAAAGGTGAGTGCTTCACACTCTTAGATATTTCTAAACAATAGTGGAAATCCATACTTATAAGTTTTTCCCTCTCCTCTACTGAAAAGTTGACTTTTCAAGTAAATTTCTTGTTTGAAGTAACTTAGATTGTTATGACTTGCTGTTGCTGCCATTTTATTGTTACCTCGTTGTTATTCATTGTTATTATCGTTGCTATTATATCCGTTTTTATTATTATTATTATTATTATTAGCGTTCTTATTACTGTTATCTAACGCTTGGTCATGTGATGACAGCCAACGTTTCTATCGAACAAGCGTCGGTTGGGGCTTCACCTCCCACCGAATTTTCATAATGGAGAGAAAGCCTCCAACAGTGGCTATCGATATCGATGAATTTATTAACAAAACAATTTGCTCACATGGTGATTGAAACAGGTTTGTTAGTTGGCATGCCCAAACTTGATGAACTCGCAAAAACAAACTTTATTAATGTTTATCATGAATAGTAAAAGAAAAAAAAAATTATTCAACCCAAGAAGGAAACTCTAATAAGATTTGTTGCAAACGACAAGATTGAAACTTCAGGAACTTTTCATAGAAGTATAGGGCTATAGTGGGCATGTATTTCTGATGTACTATTTTTCTTTGCTGTAAATAAGGCACGTTTATTGCTATGTGATTGTCTCATTAACTAATTAGGAATCTTGGCGTAAGAAGACAAGGATTTGTTAGACTATTTCTTGTGGTATCCATGCAATCTGTTTTGCTTGCCTTTCCAATTGAAATTAATGTGAACAAATAAACAAAGGAAAGAAATGAATAAAAATCCGGGTCGACATTCCCCCCCCTTTTTAGCACCAGTCGTTTATTGCCGTTACTCTCTCACCTTTAATCAGTTTGTCTCTGATGTATCGTTATTTTCATGGAAAGTGTTCGAATGAGCTTCAATCTATGGTCCCCCCTCGCCAAACTTTCACAAGAAACACTCGTCTAGCTGTAAACACTATCAATAATTCCCCCCACTCTAACCCTTATCCTTGAGTGGCCTCTTGGCCTTGATAATGTGGTGATGCCTATGTTTAAAAAAAAAAACCTCGACACCACGTAAAAGTGTTTCGCTGTCACATTTCCATCTCGCAACCTAGTGCGTATTTCTCTTTCTTCCGACTGCACGCTGGCCACAGCCGACCAATTCTCATCTTCACTTTACAGGTCCGTCTCCTTTGGCATCGACTTTTTTCCTGACTACATGGTGTCCTTTTTTTTTCCTTTTTCTTCAGACGCAAGCCCGGGCACACTTGCCAATTTGCATACGCGTTTAAACGCTGCTCCTGCTGCTAATACAATCGTTTGACCTCAATCCTTCGACTGCTGCTGATATTTTCACATGCACTCATATGCGCGCTGTTACATTAAGACATCATATGAGCAAAACGCATTCCAATGATGTTTTTCAACTCGCCAACATCATGATAAATCTACTAAACATCTTTTGTAAAGATTGGTTTTAGTGTTTTTAATTGCTTTTCAGCCCAAATAAAAAAATATTTCTATATAAATTTCAATGCCGTCTGTTGTTTGAATATTCATCTTCAGGGTCAGACTTTCTTTTTTAATACTTTAATTGTTAATGCCTTAGATAATCAAATTATCCTTTTTTTACCAATGAATCACCACTTATCAAGGCCCGAAGGCCACTCAGGGATAAAGGTTAATGAATGTAATATTGTAGTGTAATAAACCTTAATGGTGTAAATTATGTAGAATTTGATTATTTTATGGGGGGATGGCTCAAGAAGAATTTGTTTACATTAGATTTGAAGGCTACCATGCTGTAGTCGGCTATGCTGTCTCATAGGCGGGTAATTCTAGGAAAGAAGCTTTGTTCATTTAGGCCCAAATAGAGAGTGGGATAAATCGTATATAGTGGTTGTAGCTAGTCGAGTGTTCCTATTAACAATGATTAAAATCAAGTGAAACATTTTCAGGATGAAATATGGATGGTCATTTAGGGGGGTTACTTCTAGAGGCTTGACCCTGTCTGAAATTTCAAAATTATTCAAAAAGAAAATTCTTAATTCTGTGCAGCTTATACCCTTATTAGAATATCTTAAACAGACTCTAAAGTTTCTTGAATTTTGTGTAATTTAATTAGTTTTAAAGCTCATTTATAATCGTGGATTAAAATATCTTCCATACACACACGCGCGCGCGCGCAGAATAAATGATATCTGGTCCTCTGAGTATGGTTTAGAACATTATTTCTGCAAAATTCTAAGTTTTTATGTCTCAACCTTAAAAGTAGTAGACCTGTAAGTGTTGATTAATACAGATAAATATAACTGTACACCTTAAACTTTCCATATGCGCAAGAGATTAAACTTGGCTAAGTTTTCTAGTTTCAACGTTGATGGAGAACGGATATTATTCTCGTTTCCTTCCATTATAAGAAGGTAGCACATGGAACAAATCATCCGTTTCTGAAGAGGAACGGGGGTTTATCACAAACGACTATGGATGAAATACACGGGAAAAAAGAGGACGTCGGTATTCTCTTCCTGCTATCCGCTTCCCTGACTGTACTGATATGCAGAAGTTTAAATGTACCGTAAACCGACATCTTGTTAATCTTTCCTAGGCATGGTCTAAATAGTAACCCCTTACGTCCAAGATATGCCTTGTTTGGAGTGAAGGTGAATTAAAAAAAATTTAATGGAGAATCGGGAGACAAAAAAACTATTGTCTGAAAATTCACTAAAGTAAATATAAGTTTCATTATATTATGAAAGGAAATAAAAAAAAATATGAAAATTGGCATTGTCCAGGAATAAATTAAACCAGATATAGATTTTTCTTTTTAAGGAAGTTAGTGTGGAAGAAACTTGGTGTTGCCCAGGAGCAATAACTTTAAAACTGAAAGCTCAGGCAAATGACTTGCATTATTATTTTCAATATATTAAAATAAGAGAAAAAAAAACGAGTTGGGCAGAAGTGGGAGAGCGGGTGTGGAGGAAAGTGGGGGAAAGAGAAAGATAGATTGAGATAAATAGATATTAATATAAAGATGTTACACACACTTAACTTCTATTTTATATTTTTACTAGCATGTAATGAAAACCAACATCTTGTTAATCTTTCCTAGGCATGGTCCCAAATTAGTAGCCCCTCATGTCCAAGTGGCGATATGCCTTATTAGGGGTGAACGTTAGTAAAACACAGAAAAAAAAAGAAAAGAACGATTGACAAACTTCTTGATTACGATACGCACACCACTTTCTGGAACTCCCACCTCATAGCCTGTCACTGCAGTTCCTGCATCTGCTTCGACTCCTGCAGCTTCCAACGGTTCTAGCTGAATTACAGCTTCCATTGACACCAGTGGCCTCAGTTCAGTCTATTTCTAATATTTGGAAATATCAAAATAAATTCTTTTATTCACCTAGTTCCCCACCAAAAAAAAAAAGAAAAGAAAGATGGAAATAAAGTTAAGGATAGAGAAAGAAAGTAAAAAAAAAAAAAAAAAGAAAAAAACAAGCAAAAAAAAAGTATAGAAAGGAGGGAAGGAAAGAAAGGAAATGCAAGAGTAAAGGAGAAAGGTAAAAAAATCTAAAAGGGAAAAACGAAAATGAAAGAAAAAACAAAAACAATAGAGAGAGAGCGAGAGAGAGAGAGACAAACTGAGAGAGAGAGAGAGAGAGAGAGAGAGAGAGAGAAAACAGAAAAAGAGAGAAAGAGAAAGACAGAAAGAGAGAGAGAGAGAAAGAGGGGGGAGATAAGAAGGCAAAAAAGACAGAAAAGGACGGAAAGATAAATAGAAAGTCAAGCAATAAAGAAATAGGATCTAAAAAGAAAAAGGAAATGAAAGTAAGAATAAAAAAGAAAAACAAACAAATAACATTTCAGCCGATGTAACCTCTGACCTTCTTTAGGTGTATCTTGTCGAATTCAGAAATCTTTCTGCCTCACTCTGGAATCTGCACGGAATTTCAAATGTGCATTCTCGAGTTCAACAAGATACACCTGAAAAAGTTCGGATGTTACATCGGTCAAAACGTTGTAACAATTAAACTCAATGCTAGAATGGTAGTCCGAATAATCCAAATAATGTAAACTACTAATCCTAATCTCCAAAATATATAAATATAAACAAATACGGAATAGTTTATATATATATATATATATATATATATATATATATATATATATATATATATATATATATATATATACATATACTAGCAATCAGTGCCCGGCGTTGCCCAGGTGTTTTGAGGTTAATGCTGAGAAAAAAAAAAAAAACGGTCAATTTTTTAAAACTTTGACCCCTATTATGACCTCTTAACATTTATTGTTTAGGGATCAAGTAAAGTTAATAAGTTAGATCCATGTCCAAGGAATCTATATCTAAAATATCACGTGTTTACTGTTTAGACCCAAAATTGTAGGAGGAGTTTGGTAGAGTTCTCAAAGGTCAAATCGTTGAATATTGACCACTTAATCGCCAAATTTCTGTCGAAAACCTATCACATCGATTTCCCCAAATCTCAGTACCCTGTATATCAAATTTCGAATCTCTAGGCTTAAAATTGACAGAGTTTTAGCATAGGGAAATGCACACAGACACACACAGACACTTATATATATATATATATATATATATATATATATATATATATATATATATATATATATATATATATATATAACATGTGTGTGGCATCCGTCAGTCGAAACGACTATGGATCAGCAGCGGCAGCGCCGTATTAAGATGTTGTTATAAACATAAACATCATATATATAAGGATAATAGTACGCCATATATATAACAAAAGACCATTATTTACTCAAGTGAAAGGAAAACCCGGGGGAACTTTACCCAAAAATAAATCTATATTTTTTTGTGTGTGTAATGATAGTCTTATAAGCGAGTAATTAATAATTCAGCCATCTTGATTCTTAACCAAACAGAAAGTTCAAGTAGGGGGAGTTCCCTTTTTTTATAGCGAGGCCAAATTTCGCGAATTTGGCCTTTTTTTTTTAAAGCAGTTTGGCCTTCAAAATTTCTGTTTGGCCTTTTTCTTCACCGATGAAATCTGGAGACGCAACGGGAAGTTTCGGCAAAGAAATGTTGTTACTATGCACATCTATGTAATGAAATACAATTTGTGGCAAAATTTCAGGAAAAACTAATGGATGGTTATCTCGCAATAGTCCGGACAATTCGCTAAATTATCTCGTCAAAACCTTGATTCTCGAATTTTTGTGCATTTTTTTTTTTTGGGGGGGGGCTAATTTGGCATAATAGTGTCCATTTAATAGTATTATCTTGAAAAAATAAAAAAATAAGGAAAATTACCAAAAAAAACCAAACAAGAACAATAAAAGTGTGCCGTATTTTTAAAAGTTTTATTGCGTTGTTTTTATTTGCTTTTTTTATTTCATCGGTGAAGAAATGGCCAAACAGAAATTTTGAAGGCCAAACTGCTTAAAAAAAGGCCAAATCTCGCGAATTTGGCCTTTTTTAAAGCAGTTTGGCCTTCAAAATTTCTGTTTGGCCTTTTTCTTCACCGATGAAATCTGGAGACGCAACGGGAAGTTTCGGCAAAGAAATGTTGTTACTATGCACATCTATGTAATGAAATACAATTTGTGGCAAAATTTCAGGAAAAACTAATGGATGGTTATCTCGCAATAGTCCGGACAATTCGCTAAATTATCTCGTCAAAACCTTAAATCTCGAATTTTTGCGCATTTTTTTTTTGAGGGGGGGGGGCTAATTTGGCATAATAGTGTCCATTTAATAGTATTATCTTGAAAAAATAAAAAAAATAAGGAAAATTACCAAAAAAAACAAACAAGAACAATAAAAGTGTGCCGTATTTTTAAAAGTTTTATTGCGTTGTTTTTATTTGCTTTTTTTATTTCATCGGTGAAGAAAATGGCCAAACAGAAATTTTGAAGGCCAAACTGCTTTAAAAAATGGCCAAATTCGCGAAATTTGGCCTCGCTATAAAAAAAAAAAAAGGAAATCCCCCTACTTGAACTTTCTGTTTAATTTCGCTTGGAGCGTTGATTTTTTTCTTTTTTCGCTATAAAAAAATAACTACTTGATGAAATTACGTGATTTTTTCTGTAGGAAAACTTTATCCCATGACGAGTACGTACAATATATTTTTTTTTTTTAAATATTTCCATTTTTTAATGCCAATGGAAAACTGCATAAGTACCCAAACCACGAGTGAACGCGCGTTTTTTTTTTTTTTAGTTTAGTTTCATAATGGCGGCCGTGATGTCGGAGGTTCGATTGTTAGATTGTAAGTTAGTTTCGTATTTTTGTAATTTGTAAATCGCAAGTTAGGAAAAAATTAAACCCTTCCAAGATGGACAATAAATAAAGCCATAATATTTTATGGTAAAGTTAAGAGCCTACGAACCATAGTTTTTTAGGAGATGTGATTATTGGATTAACCAATCAGAAATCGTCTGTGGGACACACATCTCTGTTTTTATAGATATATATATAGATATAGATATAGATATATAGATATATAGACTAGCAATCGGTGACCGGCGTTGCCCAGGTGTTTTGAGGTTAATGCTGAGAAAAAAAAAAACGGTCAATTTTTTAAAACTTTGACCCCTATTATGACCTCTTAACATTTATTGTTTAGGGATCAAGTAAAGTTAATAAGTTAGATCCATGTCCAAGGAATCTATATCTAAAATATCACGTGTTTACTGTTTAGACCCAAAATTGTAGGAGGAGTTTGGTAGAGTTCTCAAAGGTCAAATCGTTGAATATATTAAATATTATTTTTTAAAGCAGTTTGGCCTTCAAAATTTCTGTTTGGCCTTTTTCTTCACCGATGAAATCTGGAGACGCAACGGGAATTTTCGGCAAAGAAATGTTGTTACTATGCACATCTATGTAATGAAATACAATTTGTGGCAAAATTTCAGGAAAAACTAATGGATGGTTATCTCGCAATAGTCCAGACAATTCGCTAAATTATCTCGTCAAAACCTTAAATCTCGAATTTTTGTGCATTTTGTTTTTTTGGAGGGGGGGGGCTAATTTGGCATAATAGTGTCCATTTAATAGTATTATCTTGAAAAAATAAAAAAATAAGGAAAATTACCAAAAAAAACAAGAACAACAAAAGTGTGCCGTATTTTAAAAGTTTTATTGCGTTGTTTTTATTTGCTTTTTTTATTTCATCGGTGAAGAAAATGGCCAAACAGAAATTTTGAAGGCCAAACTGCTTTAAAAAATGGCCAAATTCGCGAAATTTGGCCTCGCTATATAAAAAAAGGGAAATCCCCCTACTTGAACTTTCTGTTTAATTTCGCTTGTAGCGTTGATTTTTTTCTTTTTTCGCTATAAAAAAATAACTACTTGATGAAATTACGTGATTTTTTCTGTAGGAAAACTTTATCCCATGACGAGTACGTACAATATATATATTTTTTTTTTAAATATTTCCATTTTTTAATGTCAATGGAAAACTGCACAAGTACCCAAACCCGAAATGTAAAGACCACGAGTGGACGCGCGTTTTTTTATTTTTTAGTTTAGTTTCATAATGGCGGCCGTGATGTCGGAGGTTCGATTGTTAGATTGTAAGTTAGTTTCGTATTTTTGTAATTTGTAAATCGCAAGTTAGGAAAAAATTAAACCATTTCAAGATGGACAATAAATAAAGCCATAATATTTTATGGTAAAGTTAAGAGCCTACGAACCATAGTTTTTTAGGAGATGTGATTATTGGATTAACCATATTTTATAGATATATAGATATAGATATAGATATAGATAGAAGATAGATATATACATATATATATATATTACTGTAGAAATATACTTTCTTATTATATATCAATCCTTATATAAGAAGCTAAATGTAAGTACAGAGCAATATAGAGAATAAATTACAAAAAGTTATATTCCAAAATTCATGATGTTGACCATCTTATAATTTATTCCTTTAATTCAGTTGACTTATACAATTCTTGACAGTATTTGTTTCATAGCGCAAAATAAATTACTTAATTATTATATCAATCAGTGAATCTGCCCTTAACTCATCAGAAGAAATAGCAACGATCAATCCGTCAAAAGGAATTGAAATGTGATTTGGCATGGTAAACATCCGAAAATTGGAAGAGAAGTTGCAGTTACCTTTATATTTTTCCATTACGCCATATTTAATTTTTATCAAACAAAGTCATTAAACCCAACTATTCATACTAACAATTTTAATCAATTCATGAATTGGATTATAACTTTTTGTCATATATATATATATATATATATATATATATATATATATATATATATATATATATATATATATATACGCTCGTGAGGAAAAAAAATGGGCCAAACAAATTTATAAATTTTATTGCACTAAAAGCTATATTAAACAAAGAACAATTGAACAAGGAAACTTAAACGAGACTAATACAACAGAACAAGATATTTACTTTAATAAATGCTTCGGATGGAATCGCATTCCCTTTTGATATCTTCATAAGTTCAATCTTTTTAGACATGCTCTCAACGAAAGTGGAACACTGTGAACAGGAGATGCTATTCCATTCGTTTGCACAGCTTCCTACAGTTTGTCATTGTTCTCAAAAGTTCTTCCGGCCAATGCACGAGATATTATGCACCAAATATTCTCGATTGGGTTTAAATCCTGATCAAAATATCACATTAATTGAATTATCAGAAAACCATTTTTTGCGACTTTAGCAGTGTGTGCAGGGGTATTATCATGTTGGAAAATAATGTTCTGGGATATTCCCAGCTTCTGGATACTTAGTAACAGTCCTGTTTCTAACATTCGAATGGATTCCTTTTCATTGATTGACTTCTCACATCTAATAAGTTCCTCAACTCCTGCTGCAGTAAAAGTTCCTCATACCATTATCCCTCCATTCCTGTGTTTAACTGTCGTTTTTATGCAACTTGGCGAAAATTTTTCTCCAGTTCTTCGATTGCACTGTTCAGGAGCATCGGGAGCATCACCAACAAGACAAAATCTTGATTCTATCTAACCAGAAAAAATTCCTGAACCAGTCTGTATCTTTCTTGCCAAAACACGAGAAAAATCACTTTTTATCATTGATGTTCTTCTTAGATAAAAATGTCTTCTTTGCACACTTTTTAGAAGAAAATCTCATTTATTTCATTCGATATTGTATATCAAGGGAGAGAATTTCCAGCCCCTGTTGTAATTCTTTTCTATGGTCAACATAAGTTTTTATTCGATCCTTCAAAACAGTTAATTTAAGACTGTAGTTGTCCTTCAAAGTGGATGCTCTATGGCGACAAGATCCAGATTTCCCTTTAATCAAGCGTTTGACCAATTCGCTTCACTACAGAAAGAGACGTTTTCACATTTTATCTTCTTAAAATATAAAAAATCTGCTTGTAAGTCATTTTGGATTGCCTTAATCCTGCAATTCGGGTTTTCATATTCTCGCCAAGATGCGGTCTTACCATTTTTAGGATTAATTTTTCAATTATTATTATATACTATAATAATAATGATCTGCAAAATAGACATTTTCAGTTAAAATTAACCAAAATTCGTGGAAAAATATTGAAAAATCGATTTCTTCCTTCTTTCACTCTTGGCCCATTTTTTTTTTTTTTTGCACATGAGTATATATATATATATATATATATATATATATATATATATATATATATATATATATATATATATATATATATATATACATATATATATGTGTGTGTGTGTGTGTGTGTGTGTGTGTGTGTGTGTGTGTGTGTGTGTGTGTGTGTGTGTGTGTACGTGCGCATGTGTGTACTCGTGCCGGTGGCCGCTAGCTAACCCTCTCGAAACAATTAACAACAAAATAAAAACTAAATAAATAAACCGAATCATAGCCCCTCCCCCGCCTCCAAACATAAGCGAACACCCAACAGGTCAAAACACACTTACCAAGAAATCATCTCACCAACGAGACGCCAAAAACTTTAACATTAAGACTCGAAATTTTAAGTAACCCCTCTCCTCCTACATTCACATATTCCCCTTCCCCTCCGTGTATCCCTATGCCCTCAGCCACACCAGAAATGAACTTCCCAGACCCTCCCCCACAAGTTCCTTAAACTCTAAAACATTACCGACATACCAAGCGCCCCTCCCACCTTCCCCCCTTGTTCCCTTCCTCTCTTTCTTCCGCACTCCTCGCACCCCCTAACCTCATTCACTCTTCCACTCTTTCATCCCATAATAACGAACATTTCTGTAAAAGTCTGAGGAAGCTACAGACGGCCCCCCAAAAAAAACGGCCGGGTAGCTGAAACAATAATGTAACTTAACAGAAAGATACGGTAATAAAAAATAAAACGCACATTTGCTCTACAACAGTATTGAGCATTTTCTTCAGTTTTTATTAATTAACATTTCCACTATATATATATATATATATATATATATATATATATATATATATATATATATATATATATATATATATATATATATATTGTTGGAGATTTGCATAATTTCCCCGAACAATAAATGAAAAAGAAATACACTACGAAATAATGTAAAATAAATTTTCTTTATTTACGTTAAAAAGAAAGAAATTACTTTTTTTTGTGCGCAAATGTGGCAATCTGTACAAAACGGAAGAGAGGAAGAAACTAAGGAATTGGGAATGTGGGAGGAAAAGAAATAGACGATGCATTGCGGGCGAGGTAAGAGAAAGAAAGAGTACAGCAATGTTCCTTGGTGCGTGATACAGCCTGTTGTGTGTGCTACTGTATTCGTTCTGCGTGCTATCTGCGTCCTTTCTCTTCCTGCTGAAAGAAGTTCTTTTTGGCCTTTTTATATTTTTAAGAGGCTCCAGAAACTGGCATATTTTTGGCGAGGAAAGTGGTTTCTACTACGTCGGCCATTTTTCAAGAATCCTGCTTTTTGGCCCAAGGGGTTTGGCGCGGGTGAATTGGGTAATGCCCGCGCAAATGAATTTTTAGAAACACCCGCGTGTGAATAAATTGTAATGTGTGTTTGTGTGACTTGAAAAGATAAAATAAGAAACAGCACAATATATATATATATATATATATATATATATATATATATATATATATATATATATATATATATATATATATGTATGTATATATATATATATGTATATATATATATATATATATATATATATATATATATATATATATACTTTTTGTCTTTACATATGCATAAGACAAATTTAAAATGTAATTTGCTCTACTTCCGTATTAAGCACTCTTGTATTAACCTCGTTATATTTCACTGGTTACCCTACTTTTGAAAAATAGCAATCTCAAATTATATATATATATATATATATATATATATATATATATATATATATATATATATATATATATATGAACAAATGATTAATAAAACATGTTAAAAGACATCTTGAAAAAGAGTTAGAAACATATTTAATTTTAAAAAAGGAAGCACAAGATAAGTGGATAGTCCTTAATCCGCGGAGTTTCGAAGAAATACTCTCCTTCTCATATATATATATATATATATATATATATATATATATATATATAGAGAGAGAGAGAGAGAGAGAGAGAGAGAGAGAGAGAGAGAGCAAGAGTACAGAAGAAAAGTGGGCAATAAAAAGAGAATCTACAAAAAAAAACAAAAAGAGAAACATATAGAAAAGACAAGGAAGAAAAAGATGAGGGGCAACAAAATGCGCAAAGCAAAGGAATTTCAAATTGGACATGTATTATAAAACAAGATTGTCGATTGAAATGAAATAGAGACAATAAATAAAGAAATAAATAAACAGAAAAAAGACGAATAAGGAAATGGAAAAAATAATCTCAGATGCCGCCATGAATTGATCAAGGAAAAAAAAAACCCCAAAAAACAATTTAGTCGAAAAAAGAAATTGTTTGCTTTTTTCTTTGTCTGCTTAAGCTAAGCTCAATTTCCTTTTCGAATCCAATTTCGTCAACAGGACTTGATATTGTTTTGTGCTGCCAGTAAGAAACGAAAGCAACACAAAGCTATTAATAAGATCCATGTATTGTGGCAAATCTCATCGTGGTTCTTTCCTGCGTTCACCATTGTAAGTTTACCTTCTTGCATGCATGGATGTCTATTGATATTCAAAGAACAGGGTAACTCGACGAAGACACTTTTCCTGCTTCTGCTAATATTATTCAATCAAATTGTAACTCGCCAATGGCTTCCTTTGTTGTTGGTGTGTGAAATTAATACCCGTCCCGAGAAGGTAAAAAAATATGATCTTCTCTCTTTGTCCAAAATGTACGCTTCAATAGAAATGTATAACTATTGTTTCTGTCGGTTGGTATATCTATATTTAGAATAGTTATCGTCATGGGGAAGTGGTTCTAATAAAGCAAGGATGAGTGTGAATTTGAAAAAAAAATGTTTTTTTAAAGTTTGATTTAATTTGAGTTTTATTTGTCTGCATTATGACATGCCAACACTTTTGTGTGGCCATTTAATACTGAAATACAATATTTATTGTTAACAATTAATTGTACTAGTAAAAATAAACTAGTAAAAATATGCGACCGGAAGGAGAAAAGGAAAAGGTAATCCCTAGGAGAATGGTATCATAATCATAGAACAAATACTATACTACATCCGCAAATTTAGGAGGAAATAATGTCTGGGAGGATAATTTCATGACAACAGAAGAAATACTACACTACCCCCTAAAGGAGGAGATAATACCTGGGGGGATTGTTTCATAACAACAGAGCAGATACTACAATACATACCACCACCCCCTAACAAAAAGAAGAGATAATGGTTTCTTTTGTCTGTTTTAATTTAAAAAAAATTTTTTTTACATATCAACAGTGTTGGTGTCATTCAGTGCTGAATTGTAAACAATTAAGCGTTCGTCGTAAGTCAAAATCACTTTAATCAATTTCCTTAACTTTTTGAATTTTACTCCATATTCAATTCCTTATAGACAATTGTCGTCTGCTGCAATGAAATTGATTAATAGTTTCAGCATCTTGCAGCAGTTTACGTACACTGGCAGTGTACTACACTGCCGGAAGATGGCAATGAAATGTCAATTTCAGCATGAGTCATAAACTGCACCAGTATCATTATTATTAGTGGTGTGGGTCGGTCGATGCTGACAGTACGATTTTTTAAGGTGTGTGTGTGGGGGGGGAGTTAACTTATAATTTTGTGGTTTCAGTTTTGTTTTCATGTGTAGTTTCTATCAGGATCACAAGAAAGTTTTTGCGGTTTTTTTTAATGACAATTTCTCCATCAGGTGAACAAAAAAGTTTTTAACTTTTAAATTCAGATGAACATATCTCGGCTCAAACAAAAAATTTTGATTGCAATAAGCACCATTAGAGTCAACACACTTCTGCCAATGCAAAACAAATGTATTTATGCTAGTAATGTAAAAAAAATCTTGCGTTCTGGTGGCGATGAAGTTGCTGAAGGCATTTTTTTTTATATCGCTTAGGTTTTTGAAGCATGCTGAGATGCTTGAAAAGATGGTAGTCGGTAGGTGAGAGGTTTAGAGAGTATGGTGGATAAGGTAAAGTTTCGTGGCCCAATTCGTTCAACTTCTGCAGAATCGGTTTAGCAACGTACGGTCAGGCATTGTTATGGAGGAGAATTGGGTCTTTTCTGTTGACTAATGCTGGGTGTTGTTGTCGAAGTTTCTGATATATTTCATCTATTTGTGGACAGTGCTTCACCGCTGTATTGGTTTCGCCTGTATTGAAAAAACTGTAATGGATGAGACTGGTCGCAGACGACCAAACAGTCAACATGACCTTCTTTTGGTGCAACTTTTGCTTCAGAAAGTGTTATGGAATTTCGTTGACATCTAATCACTGAGTTGAGTGTCGCCAGTTGTCGTAAATAACCGATTTTCCATTGCAAATCACAACACGGTTGTTGCATAAAAGAAGAGAAGATGACACTCCATAACGGCGTTTCTTTTTGGTTGTTGTTCAATTCTTGAAGCACCCGTTTATCAAGTTTTTGTTGTCGTTCCAATCTCTCTCAAGTGGTTGGAAATTGTCGTATATGTTACGTCTAATCCAGAAGCAAGTTCTTAAACAGATGTGCATGGATTCGCTTCAACTAAGGCTCTTAATTGATCGTTGTCAACATCCGATGGCCGACCACTATGCTCATCAGCTTCAAGAATCTCCTCCATCACATAGATTACATAGTCCCCAGTGTATTATCTTGCTCACCTGGTCGTGTTTATTCTTATATTTCGCTGTATTCATTTATTATGTAGTTTATCGTTTCGTCTCTTTATCATCATCATCATTATTATTATTGGCTCACAAGGTGCTTTCACACAAGTCATAAAGGATCTCTCCTTGAAAACAACCTGTGGTGTTCCCTGGAAGCTGGATGCCAATAATTTTCCCCAGTTTTCCAGTACTCTCCACCTCTTGATATCATTTGCAAATGAATTTGCATTATTGCAACAGCTGCTTATCATTGATTTATCGCTAGCAGCAGCCATTGGTCACCACTGGAATTTGAGTAGCAATAAGCCTCCCCAAGGTTCCAGTTCTCTTCACACTTGTCCAGCAGAGGTCTGGTAAGCGCTCTCTCCTCAGTCTTTCCATCCTCCTTGACCCTTCTCAGCTATTTGGCTTCATTCTTTTTTTTGGGGGGGGAGTATTATCATTATCATTGGAACTCTCTAGGAGTTCTCACACAGATCATTATCAGATATTACTCATTAACAACAACCGGTAGTATTCCCTGGAGTCTGGATGACAACAAGTTTCCTAAAATTTCCAGTATCCTCCATTTCTTTCTATCTCCTCTGCAAATGCATTTGCATCATCACAACAGCCGTTTGCCACCAATTTCTTTCAATAAGCTGCCAGAGGTTCCAGTCCTCTTTGCACTCATCCAACTGAAATCTGATTAGAGCACTCTCTTGGTCTTTCTTTCATCCTAGACTCTTCTTGAATATTTGGTGTGATGCTAATCGATGCCAACTCCTATTTTTTTGAGGTGGGGTGGGGAGTTAACTTTTATTTTGCAGTTTCAGTTTTCTTGATTCCATATGGTGTTCTATTTTTTGTTTTACTTTGTTGCAGTTTCTATATGGTAGATTAGCGTTTGTAGTTTATCTTTATTAGTTTCTGCATTCAAAGGTTTCCCTTAATAATTCAGCCATTTTCATTATTGCTGTTCGTTTTATCTTCCCAGTCTTCTTCTTGATTCCAATTTCTCCTATTCATTTTCAAAATTTTACGGGATTGTTCCTAGTGATTCTACGATTATTGGTGCTGTCTTAACTTTCATATCCTTCTCATCTCTCTGTGCATTTGTCTTGTTCCGCCGTCTCCTTTATATTCACTCTATGTCTGTTGGGACGGCAAAATCTACAATCTGGTCGAATTTTTCCTTCTTATTAACATCCGGTCTCCTTGCTTAGATGGGTTTATTCATTTATACTTCCATTTCCCATACAATTTTATTACTTTTATCTTCCACTACCGCTACCAGTTTGCGTTTGTACTATTCGTCGAGGTCTTCAGATGCAGTTGTTTGCATAGTTCCCAGTGTGTTGCTTTACTCACCTGGTCGCATTTATTCTTATATTCTTTTTGGGTTAGTTTGCTGCATTCGTTTATTACGTAGTTTATCGTTTCATCTCTTTGGCCAAAAAGTCTGCAGTATTATTATTATATTACTCACTAGGAGTTTTAACACAGGCCATCATCAAAGATTTCTCTGATTACAACCTGTGGTATTCCCTGGAATCTGAGTGACAACAAGTCTACCCAGAATTTCCAGTACTCTCCACCTCTTTTTATAACCTTTGCAAATGAATTTGTGTCATCGCAACAGCCGTTTACTATTGATTTCTCGTTGGCAGTGACCATTGGTCTTCACTGACATTTGAATGGCATTAAGCTTCCACAAGATTTCTGTCTTCTTTGCCCTCATCCAGTAGGGGTCTGGTTAATGTATTTGATGCCAACCAGACGCATTTTTTGGAGGGGGATGGGTGGAAGTAACTTATAATTATACAGTTTTTGTTTTCTTAATTGCGTGTGGTTATTATTATTATTATTATTATTATTATTATTATTATTATTATTATTATAGTAATAGTAGTTGTGTAACATAGTTCACATAAGTGCATGGAAAATTATCATCAGCAGCAAAGTATCAGCAGCAGCAAAGTATGACTGACTGCGAAGAGATTAGCAGCAGCAGCAATAGCAAAAAAAGGAAAATTAGGAAGTTGTGCAAAAAATAAAGGAGAAAAAAGTCGGTGCCAAAGTAGACGGACATGAAAAGCGAAGATGAGAATGGACCGGCTGTGCCAAGCATGACGTCTGAAGAAAGGAAAATGCAGGCCAGGCTAAAATGGACAGATGGCAGTGAGAGACTTTTTTTTTAATGGTACCGAAAGTTACAGTAGTTAAAACATTTTGTAAAAAAGAAAAAAAAATGCCGACTCGGATTTTATTTATTTCTATTCCAGTTTTATTTTTATGAATTTATAAGTTTTATTTTATAAATTACTGAAATAAAGTTTTATTTTTATGAATTACTAAAGTAAAGTTTTCATTTTATAAATTGCTAAAGTAAAGTTTTATTTTTTATAAATTACTAAAGTAAAGTTTTATTTTTTATGAATTAATAAGTGTTATTTTATAAATTACTAAAGTAAATTTTTATTTTTATGAATTGCTAAAGTAAATTTTTATTTTTATGAATTACAAAAGTAAATTTTTATTTTTATGAATTGCTAAAGTAAAGTTTTATTTTTTATGAATTACTAAAGTAAATTTTTATTTTTATGAATTGCTAAAGTAAATTTTTATTTTTATGAATTACTAAAGTGTAGTGTAACGGCCACGTTTCAGTAGTACCAGCTCAAGGTGGTCTGACGGTATCTACTAGAAAATGAGTGACAAGGTTACCAACGGTACTGCACACTCTTCTTAAGGCATGTCTGTATCTGGGGTAAGAGTGTTCAAAATGCAGTTGTTTGCATAGTTCCCAGTGTACTGCTTTATTCACCTGGTCGTTTCATCATTTTATCCACAGTCTGCAGTATTATTATATTACTCATTAGGAGTTTTCACATGGGTCATCATCAAAGATTTCTCTTAGGTATTCCCTGGAATACAGCAAGTGTCTCCAAGATTTCCAGTACTCTCCACCTCTTTTTATAACCTTTGCAAATGAATTTGTGTTATCGCAACAGCCGTTTACCATTGATTTCTCGTTAGGGTTATACTTAGGGTTTAAGTGCATATATAATCCAACGCCATTTATTTTACTGAACTTAAAAAAGAAGATGTGTGCAAATACTGATTACATATGTTTTCAAAATGTTTTTGGAAATAAGTCTAATTTCTTTTTTTTTCTTTTAAATAGAAATGGAGTGGAGGATGGAAGTACATCATATCTTTTTGCCCCAATTCCCGGAAAAGTTAACACCCATGATTACAGTTTTTTTTTTTTTTTATTCAACGTGTGATAACATTTGCAATATTTTGTCTTCAGCCAACTAGACGTGGTAACACAGTTTCAGTAACTAAGACTACTAAGTAACTAACACTACTACCATCCCTGACATCACCAGTAATTGGTGGTATTACGTGCTAAAACAGTCGCCACTTGATGTCACATAAATGCAAGAAATGGTATTCGGTGTTTTTTACCTTTGGGTCACTAAAATTTTGGCTAACAATTTTCCCAGAGTTATCGTTCAGCAATCGGATGTTGAATACTGTATCATCTGAATTCATAATCCTATCATTCTATTCATATTTTCTCATGGTGAAAGTACAGGGTGGTACGATAAAGTTGTTGCCTTAAAGAAAACAACACTAAAAATTTATTTAAAAAGCTTTTATTGAAAAAATCACTTCAGGTAACTTGATTATGCAGTAGAGCTGACATCTATTCAATGTAGCCACCTTCAGCCTCAATCATTGCCTCGATACAGGTCTGGAATTAAGAGCATGTCTTTTCCACAAGTGCAGGTAGGATCTCGGCAAATAGCTATGACCAAACAAAGTAGTCTAGTGAGTTCAGGTCGGGGGAGAGGGGGGGCAGTGAGAGAAGAGCACAAAGTTGTAGCTCTCCTTCTGAAGCTAAGCCTGGGTTTCTTTGGACTTGTGGGTCGGTGCCAAGTCCTGTTTTCACACCCAGGGTCTACCAACGGCCATTTAATTGCACCAGGGGATCACCACACTTTTCAGCACAGCCGTGTACACTTTGGTGTTGACTTTCAACCTGACATCGAAGATGTGAGATGGCATGATGTGGTCCTCACTTGGAACCACACGAATCCAGCCATGCATGTTGAGGATGCTGGCCATGGTCCTGTTGTCATAACTTGGATTGGTAGAGAGCATGAGTTGTACAGCGGCACATCTCAGATCTCGTTTGTTGAACATTGTGCCACTTTCAGACATGATAGAAGCTCCTATCACTCTTAGGATTTGTACGCAACTGCCTAACTAGTAGATGGTCTGCAACAAAAAAAGAAAACATGTTTTAATTAAATGGAAATGGAATCATGTCCTCTTTTCTAGGGCGGCAATTTTATTGTACCACCCTGTATGTATACAACAAAAAAATACAAGGATGGAAGCGGAGAATGAAACTTTCTATCTGGTCGGGCTCCTTGCCCAGACCAATGTGACTCTCTCTCTCTCTCTCCACATTTCCATCTTTTATCAGCTGCCTCAGATCTTCAGAATCACAGTTGGCATCATGTGCAGTTTGCTGGATGTAGGTGCACCTAGGTGGTCCTATGGTCGTGCACCCATGCCGTGAAGTCTACAGCAATACATTTCCCACCAGCTCTTGCTTGCTTCTCTGGCAGTGGCCGGCAAATCGTAGATGTCACTCCCTGATGGTAGTAGATATGGCAGATAGGTTGCCATACAGTTGCTGCTTTGTGAAATGATCTTGCTAAGATATATTAAACACTGTTCATAGCATATGGGTATACGTGCCGTCTAGCTTTCTTTCCAATGTTTTGGTGAGTGTCCATGATAAAGCTATGGTATATCTTTTTACCACAATTCTTAGGAAATAATAATGATCTATTATATATCTGTCATATATTGGGATCCTTCATCAGTAAGTAGAGATTACGTTAACTAGTATGGATTTTGGTGAGGGTCACACTAAGTACATGTAAGGATAACCTGCTGGTAAACGGAAATAGACCCAGTGCAACTAGTGTGATTGAGACAGGTTTCAAAGGTTAGCTCTCTTGACAAAACAGGTTAGAAGTTATGTATTGAATTGTATTACAGAGAAATTACATCACGTGTGGGGGTGGGGGAGGGTGGTATAGAATAGAGTTTACGACCATCTACGGCAACACATCAAAGGCCGTAAATGACAAAGCTCTCTGATTCCCTCTCCTCTGATCTTGAGAGTGTGGTTCAGTGGGGGAAGAGATGGCTGGTGCAATTCTCTATCTCTATAAAAGTCAAGTACGCCAAAGATGGAGTACTGCTGCCACATCTCGGCTGGAGCTTCAAAAAACAGCCTATCCTGCCTTGACAAAGTACAAAATAGACTTTGTGGCTTAGCGGGGGATGCTCTCTTCTCTTCCCTGAAACCTCTCTCCCACAGAAGAGACGTTGCGAGCCTGTCTTTGTTTTATCGTTATTTCCATGGCAAGTGTTTGTCCGAGCTCCAATCTCTGGTCCCCCCCTCGCCTATCCTTCATGATAAACACCCGTCTAGCTAAAACCACTGTCAGTAATTTTCCCTATTCTTTATCTGTGCCTAAATCAAAACGTAGATTCCATGAACAAAGCTTTTTTCTGAGAAGTGCACACCTGTGGAATTCTCTTCCATTTGCCTGTTTCCCACCTGGTTACAACTTGGACGTCTTCAAGTCCAACATAAAAAAATCCCTGATTAATCGCCCCCTTAAGTAAGACACTTTATCAAATCTTTAATACCAACTATTACTACGATATTATCCCATTGATTATTGTACACAAAATAACCCTTATCCCCGAGTGGCTTCCGGGTCTTGATAAGTGATGATCCCCATGTAAAAAAAAAAAAAAAAAATTGGAGCTGGGAAGTAACAGAGGCGACATGCGTTTGAAGATGTAGAATCTAAGCGAACGTCATCTCGATGTCTGCTGTCTGCATTATTCAATCCCCAATGTGGAAGAACAAGAAGGAATTAATTTTAGCCTCTTTCTTTAGTTTCTTCTCGTGAGCAAATTTTCCGTTTGAAAGTCGACAAGTCTCCATTATGTTTCCCTATGTGAGTTTTATTCGACTGAGTTAAATAGCTAATAAGGAGCCACTTGATGATGCAACTACAGGGAGCAGATAATGAAGACCGGCGACCGTGCATGTATGTAAGAAAGACTTTTATTATTTTATTTTTTATCACTCATTGGCAAAACTCCACAAATGCAAATTTGTGTGAAAAGACTATGTGTTTCCCTTTTATTAATGTTTATTTAACAATTGAAGGCTTCTTTAGTATTAGAACGGAAACCGGAATATTGAATTTCAATTAAAATCAATAGTATTTACTTACATGGCATGTCGAAATAAGTAACATATCCAAAATGACGAAAAAAAAAAAGACTTGATTTGTGCTCCTTGATTGCACTAGCAACAACAGTTCAATGAGTACTCGATTGTTAGGAAAGACTGAAAACGGTTAATTTAACGTTGTTCATTTAAATTTGGTTACGAAAATGTTACACAAATATAAAATGCATCATCTTATTGCATCTTTATATATTCTAGTCTATAAAAGGAACTTTATATGAGTGTGTGTGTGTGTGTGTGTGTTTGTGTGTCTGTTAGTTCCCTATGAACTCAAAAACGGCTCGACCGATTTTTATGAAATTTCACAGAAAAAACGCGGATTCCATGGACAAAGCTTCTTTCTTAGAACTGCACGCCAGTGGAACTCTGTTCCGTCTGCCTGCTTCCCTCCGGACTACAACTTGGATGTCTTCAAGTCTAATGTTAACAAATTCCTAATGAACCGCCCCCTTAAGTAAACACTTCATCAAAGCTCCACACTAAGGTAATGTACTTGCAATAACCCTTATCCCTGAGTGGCTTCCGGGCCTTGATAAGTGGTGATCAATGTGTAAAAAAAAAAAAAAAAAAGATACTTTATATACCGGCAGTGTTCTTAGATAGGTCTTATAACGGAATGTCTTCCATAAGTATCGATAATAAATAATGAAAATAAGAAGGAACAAACGATTTTGACCAAAGTTAACGCCTTACACAGTCCAACATCACAAGTGCATCTGCTAAAAGTCAAAACCTTTTTATTTTTCTCACAAATAGATACTAAAAAATGGTGGGGACGGTCAATCGTGCTGCAAGCAAACAAAACTACAGATGCCAAAAAGTAATGATTTCTAGGAGTAATCGATGGTTGTTTTGCTGTAAAACAAAGAGTATAAGAATAATATTTTCTATAAGTAACGATCACAAGCTCACACTAAAATTTCCATTCTAGGAGTAATGTGTCCTAGGAGTAATATTTCCTAGGAATAATTTTTCCTAAGAGTAATGTTTTCCAGGAGTATTTTTTCTAGAAGAATTATTTCCTAGGAGTAATATTTACTAGGAGGATTTTTTTCTAGGAGTAATATTTTCTACGAGTAATGTTTTCTAGGAGTAATATTTCCTAGGAGAAATGTTTTCTATGAGTATAAAATAATTATTCTATTTATAGGATTTCATTTGATAACTTTATCCGCATTAAATAACCCATCAGTGGTTGATATGCCGTAAAATAAACCAAACTAAACTAATTCCTCTCTCTATCTCTTTCCCTCTTTTTACCTTTTCCTTCTCTCTCACTCTCTCTATCTCTCTCTCTTCAGCTTTCACTTTTCCTCTTTTCTTTTCCTTTCTCTCTCTCTCTCCATCTCTATACCTATCTCTCTCCCTCACTTTCTCCCTCTCAGTATCTTTCACTCTCTCTACCTTTTCCCCTTCTCCTAATCCTTATACCTCCTCTCACTTTCTCTCTCCTCTCCTCTCTATCTCTTTCTCCCTTTCTATCTCCCGCCCTCATTTTACTTTTCTCACACTGTCGTTCTCCCCCCCCCTCTCTCTCTCTCTCTCTCTCTCTCTCTCTCTCTCTCTCTCTCGTTCGTACTCATCATCACTTATGAATTTGTATTAATTATGGAGCGGATTTTGATAATGCAATTCAGGTTATCAACTTCAAACATTCAAAATGGTGAACTATCTTTTTTTTTCTATAAATATGTGTTATGATACACGGTAGCTGATTGGGGAAAGCCTTACAAAAAAGAACAAACAAAAATATCACAGAAGAGGCAGAAAAGTGTTTTTATTTTGTTTGTTTTTTTTGTTTTTTTTGTTTTGTTTTCCTGCTGCTCTCCCACTGCACCCTCGTATCTGTTTTGCAGCAGGAATCCTCTATATTGAGCCTTGGGGCCATTTGAGTCAGAAGTGGGTGCAATGAAACGTTGGATGTGTGCCAGCTTCATGAAAATAGCTCCAGTGCAAAGTACATTCTGTTTCACTTGATTATTTTGTCGGTTTCTTCATTGTTTTTTTTTTTCTTCTACTTAGTTTCGAGTTCCCCTTTTTTTTCTTTTTCTTTACAATCTTTACATCTTTCTTTTCATCTGTTATTATTACCATCTTCTCTCTTTCTTCATCAATCGTGTCCCCTTATCCTCTTTCTAGTGTATTCTTACTCCTTTTCGCTCCATTCATTATTTCAACCTTCTCCCATTCTCTCCCGCCTCTTTCTCTCTCCTCCTCTCATTGTTTCTATCTCTCCGTTATTCTTAACCCTAACCCTCTCTCTCCCTCTCCTCCTTTCAATTATTCTTACCCTCTTTTCTTAATGATAGTTACCAGTATTATTTCTTTCTTTCCCTCACTCGATTCTTTTTATCCTCTTTCTTCTCTTATTCTTATCCTCTTTTTATTATTCTTATCCTCCTTTTCTCTTAACAGTATTCGTACCGTCTCTCTCTTATATATATATATATATATATATATATATATATATATATATATATATATATATATATATATATATAAGAGCAAACAGTTAATAAAACATGTTAAAAAACACTTTGAAAAAGAGTGAAAAACATATTTAACTTGAAAAGGAAACACTTGATAAGTGGATAGTCCTTAATCCGCGGAGTTTCGAAGAAATACTTTTCTTCTCATCAGAGGATAGGATTTAGCAAAATGCGGGATCGGATTTTTTTTTTTTTTTTTTTTTTTTTACATGGGTGTCACCACTTATTAAGGCCCAGAGGCCACTCAAGGATAAGGGTTAATAGGTATACATTAGTCATTGTGATTTTAGCATAGTAAACAGTGGGAATTTTGTAACTTTGATTACTTAGGGGGACGATTCAATAAGCACTTGTTCACATTGGACTTTTTCTTTTTTTTTTTTTTTTTCATAGGTATCAACACATTATCAAGGCCCAGAGGCCACTCAAGGATAAGGGTTAAAGAGTGTACAGTAGAAATTGGACAATATAATAATCATTAGTAATGAAAATTTGTTAAATTTGATAACTTATATGGAACGGCTCATCAAGAACTTATTTACGTTAGACTTGAAGACAACCATATTGTAGTCAGCCAGAAAGCAGGAAAACGGAAGACAATTCCACAGGCGTGCAGTTCTAAGAAAGAAGCTTTGATCATGGAATCTACGTTTAGGTTTAGGCACAGATAAAGAGTGGGAGGAATTATTGATAGTGTTTACAGCTAGACGAGTGTTTCTTGTGAAAGTTTGGCGAGGGGGGGGGCCATAGATTGAAGCTCAGTCGAACACTTTCCATGAAAATAACGATACATCAGAGACAAACTCGCAACATCTCTTCTGTGAGATAGAGGTTGCAAGGAAGAGAAAAGGACATCTCCTACGAGGCTATGAAGTCTATTTTGAACTCTATCAAGGCAGGACAAGTCCTTTCTAGCAGCTCCTGCCCAGATGTGGCAACAGTATTCCATCCTTGGACGTACCTGGCTCTTATATAAATAGAGAATAGCATCAGCAGTGAGATATCTACCGGATCGATAGAAAGATCCCACCATTTTTCCAGCGGCCTTGGCAACAGATTTGATGTACGTGTTCCATTTAAGATCAGGAGTAATGGTCAAGCCCAGAAGCTTGTCAAAACTTGAGGCCTCCTGAAGACGAGAGCCATTCATTTCAATTGATGCCAGATGTGGATCAGAATGTTGATGATGTAAAGAGAGAAGCTTGGTTTTAGATGCATTAAAAGTAACCAGCCACTCCCTTCTCCATTGTACTACATGCTCAAGATCAGAGGAGAGAGAATTGGAGAGAACTTGGTCGTTTACTGTCTTAGATGTGCTACCATAAATGGTAGTGTCGTCAACATAAATGTCTACAAATGATGTAAGGATGTGATTTGGAAGATCATTAATGTAGATCAGGAAAAGAGTTGGGCCCAGGATGGATCCCTGAGGGACACCGGCATTAATACTGTGAGCTTCTGATTTTGCCCCTCAACTACTACTCTTATGAACCTATCAGAAAGAAGATTTAATAATTGAGAAGACATTTCCAGCTATACCATAGCTAGAGATCTTATGAAGTAAACCTTTATGCCACACCCTATCAAAGGCCTTTGATATGTCAAGAGCAATTGCCCTAGAAAGGTTGCCTTCGTCGAGAGATTTTCTAATCCTATGAGATATAACTGTAAGCACATCTGCTGTAGATCTAGCAGGACGGAAACCATATTGAGTGTCACTAAGAAGGTTATTTTTGTTGAGATGGTTGATTACTTCTGTATTTAACACAGATTATATATATATATATATATATATATATATATATATATATATATATATATATATCAGTCAGTAGATTATAAATATATATACATATATATCTATAATCTACTGACTAATATATATATATATATATATATATATATATATATATATATATATATATATATTTCTGTGGAAATGTATTTTCTTATAATATATACCAATCCTGATTTAAGAAGCCAATGTAATTACAGAGCAATATAGTGAAAAAATGACAAAAGTCTATATTCCAAAGTTCATGATGTTAACCATATTATAATTTATTCCTTTAATTCAGTTGACATTTACAATACGTGACAGTATCTGTTTCGTAGCGCAAAATCAATCACTTAATTATTATATCAATCAGAGAATCTATTATGTCCTTAACTCATCAAAAGAAATAGCAACAATCAACCCGTCAAAAGGAAATAACGTGAGTTTTGACATGATTAAAATCCGAAAATTGGAAGAGAAACTGTAAATACATTATGTGTTTCCATTACGCCGTTTTACTTCCAATTTTTGGATTTTAATCATGTCAAAACTCACGTTATTTCCTTTTGACGGATTGTTATATACTGTCAAGAATTGTAAAGGTTAACTGAATTAATGGAATAAATTATAAGATAGTCAACATCATGAACTTTGGAATATAGTTTTTTGCCATTTATTTACGATGTATATATATATATATATATATATATATATATATATATATATATATATATATATATAATGAAAATAACAATTGAATTTACCAAAATGATCCAAGATGGTAAAATTACAGTAAATTAATAAATATTAAAGAATTAATATTTATAAAATTATCTCAGCCAGATATAAAAGCTCGATAATACCAAATAGGAAATAGAGCTTATAATATGAGCAAACAGTTAATGAAATATGTTAAAAAAACACTTTGAAATGAGTTAAAAACATATTTAATCTGAAAAGGAAACACTAGATAAGTGGATAGTCCTTAATCCGCGGAGTTTCGAAGAAATACTCTCCTTCTCATCAGAGGGTAGGAATTAGCAAAATGCAGGATCGGATTTTGCATGCAGAAGTATTTGATGAAACAACAAATAAGTCAAAGATCTTACGTGAAAACAAAATAAGTTAAGCAGAGGGAATATGGTAAAGAAAAAGGTGATTACACATTAATGGATAGTCAGGTGGAAGATAAAAAATCCAGTGACGGTAAAATCCAAATGTAAAACTTCAAGAAAGTTAAAAGAATTTCTATTTGGACAAGTAAAATCCAAAGAAATCCCGTAATTGGAAGAAGATGGTCCATAATAATCCAAAGGCAGAAATCCATGGAATAATTCACAAAAAGGTGTGTACAAGGAAAAAATAATATTAATAAAAGAAAAATAAGATGTGTTTTTCACTCTACCTCCGAGACATAACATATATATATAAATTGTCTGAATAATTTGGTAGAGACCGCAGAGGTCAATTTTTTTAAAACTTTGACCCCTATTATGACCCCTTAATATTTATTGTTTTGGGTTCAAATCAAGTTATTAAGTTAGATCCATGTCCAAGGAACCTATACCTAAAATTTCAATTTTTATACCCAAAATTGTCGGAGGAGTTTGGTAGAGTTCTCAAAGGTCAAATCGTTTAACTTTGACCCCTTAACAGCCAAATTTCTGGCCGAAAACCGATTACAAAGATTTTCCCAAATCTCAGTACCCTGTATATCTATAATTTCGAATCTGTAGACTGAAAATTGACAGAGTTATTGTGTAGGGAAATGTACACAGATAGACACACAGACAGACACGTTCACTTTTATATATATATATATATATATATATATATATATATATATATATATATATATATATATATATATTAGAGAGAAGGGAGAGAAAGCGGGAGAGATAGAACAAAAGAGAGAGAGAATGGGGAGAAAGCATGAATAAATAAAATAAAATTCTAAAAACGCATGCTAAATACAATCAATTCCATTGCATTTTTTATTGCATTAAAAAAAGCCGCGTATTTATGAGGAAAATAAAAAAGACGAGTCTGAATACTTTTGCTAGATCGTTAAAAATAAAGTTCTTTCAAACGCCGGGATATTTAATTCAGTCATGAATATAAATGGTGCGTCAAAAATCAATAAAATGAAAATATTTCAATCTCTTAGAAAAAAATAGGGAAAAAAGATCGTTTTAAGTCTTCGAAAGTAGAATTTGTAATAAAATTCACTAAAATTCATTGATTCAAAAATTGATAAGAACTGAATGAAATAATGTATAAAAATTGGAAGGAAAAGAAAAGTTAAAAAAAAAAAATGTAGAATGGATGAAAAGGGATGAAAGAATGAAATATTGGATATGAACTAAAAAAAAAAAAAAGAAGAATTATAAAAAGAAAGAGTTAAAAAAATAAGAGATCATGAAAAGGGAATAAAAGAGGCGGGGATAGAGGAGAAATATAAACAGGGTAAGAATAACGGGGAGAGAGAAATAGAAAGGAAAAGGAGGAATAGCGAATGGGGAATAAGAATGACAAGAAAATAGAGAGGGTTTGGATAATGAGAGGAAGTGGGTGGCAGCAGCAGTAGTAGTAGTAGTAGTAGTAGTAGTAGTAGTAGTCACTAGCAGAACCCGTGGAAATTCCACGGTAGTTGAAAATTTAAAAAACCACACATCAGTAAGAAACATTTTATCACATAATCAAACAATTACACTGAGGTTGGCCCATGTACCATTAAAGACTTAACTAAACCACGAAGTTCTGGACCTCCAGGTCCTTGTAACTCTTCTGACACAATTTTATCAATGTCATGAACAGTTCTGATTTTATCCTGATCTCGCAACATTATGATCATGTGGCAGTGTGGTAGCCTTTTTTTTTTTATTGAAATTTAATACCATAAACATTTGCAAATAGAATTCTCAGTACATGTCTGTCTTTAATATCTTTCAAAAGTTCAGCTAGATGTGCCGGATATACACGTGATATTAAGTCAGGTCGATTTTATGTAAGTTTTGATGGCCCCAAATTGTTTATTATTTAAGGACGTCTTGGATTACACATGTGTGCAAGGAATAGGTCTGGTTTTCCGTATTTCCAGAAAACTGATTTGTACTAATTGCTTTGTAATAATTTCAACATGACATATAAGTAGGTAAAAATGTTACATGATAAGGGCTGTCCCCTTTTCATGTAAGTATAAAAATAGAGAGATTTAGTTAAATGGAAAAATGAAATAGAATAGACGAAATTCGAACCTCGTAATTTAGGTTTAGAAATAGATTGTGAGAGAGAATTAGAAAATGGAATGTAAAAACAAACCATTGCTTAGCTTAGAGATAAAATAGTTTTAAGAAAAGGAATGTGCATTTGTCAATTCTGTTATGAAATTGAAGTGAAGAATGCAGCAATTGGATAATTTAATAAACATGTTTTTAACATATTGCAAATATAGGTTACTGGAAATATAGGTTAAAATTCCTTTTGTAAACAAAGGAAAAAGTTTTGGACACGCATTTCCAGAACACGTGAAAGAAGACACATGTTTTAACATGTGTATGACGTCATGGAAAATGGGAAGTTCTCGATATAGTTAGAAACTTTAGAGTTAAGCAGAGAGAGTCTGAGGACGACAGACGACAGTCTGGAGTCGAGAGATAGACAGTCGAACGTCTGGAAGCGAGACGGTCACCTTTGAAACATAGAATGTAAAACTTTGAATTCCTGATTAAGAAAATCACCGGCCGGTCGAAGAAGAAATAAACCCATCATGTTTTTTTATAAACGTCATCTTTGTGTTGTAATTCTACCAAAAGGTAAAGTGAAATTGTCATTATATGTCTTATATATCCTGTGTTTTAAAATGTCTTCACATACACAATGTCTCTACATCTCATATCTACAATGTGAACACAAAGACTGTCTCAACACTGTCTCTTCACTCAAAGAGCTTCTACACTTCTAAGTATGAACATTTTATATATATGAATCTCTTCATAACACGAACACAGAACGCAACATCTCTCTTAATAAGACTCTCTAAGACTCTGATACTCACTTTTAATAAGACTTCCTTACAATGAACAATAGCAATAACAACAACAACAACAACAACAATAATAATAATAATAATAATAATAATAATAATAATAATAATAATAATAATAATGAAACCCCACTATATAACAAAAATGTTTTCACCGGAAATGTGTAGCTTAAAAGATCCATAATCAACCGAAACATCCTATGATTTAACTTATTTTGATATAACTCTTTAGTATGTAATGGTGTTTTCACCTGAAATGCGTTCGAATTTTTACTAATTTCAACATGACATGTAAGTAAGTAATAATGTTTTTGCCTGAAATGCGTACATTTAAAAGATCCCTAATCAACAAAAGCACTATATGATTTTACTTATTTCGACAGGACACTTAAGTAGGAAATGTTTTCACCTGAAATGCGTAGGTTTTAAAGATCTTTAATCAGCAAAAGCACCTATGATTGTAAATATTTCGTCGTGACACTTTAGTAGGTAATAATGTTTTCACCTGAAGTGCGTTGAAATTTGTACTAATTTCAACGACATGTAATAATTTATATCAGTTTGAAATGAAGTTAAACTTAAAAAAAAACATTGGAAGTAAATATTTATTACGAGTTCGTTATCAAGGTCACATAATAGACGGCGAGCGTTTAGGAAATTGAACCCCTCCTCTAAATTCCACATTTTAGAGGTGGGGGTCAATTTCCTAAACGTCCGCCTAATAAACAAATAATAATATTAATTCTTAATTTTTATTTATATGACTGAAGATTAGGTGGTAAAATACTCTCGATCCCTCTATCACACAAAGAGAACATAATTTCTTAATCACTGTTATGTTACTATGCCAATAATTTATAGACAATGATATCGGTATTTCAGAAGTTAACAGTTTTAAATAAGCAGAACTTAACAGTTTTTTATTTTTAAGAATAAACACTTTTTATTTATTTTAAACAATATATACAGAATTTTTAAAAAATTTTAAAGAATATAAATTCAAATTTTTATAATATATAAAATATAAACTTTTATAATTTTTAATTTTAAATAATATAAACAGAACATTTCATATTTTTTATTTGTAATTTTAAACAATATGAAAAGAACTTTGCATAATTTTAAACGATAAACTTTTACTGGGTTTCCACCTTAATATTTTCCTTTAAAATGATCATTTCGAAGGTTCTCGGGTATGCTGAAATCTAGCTAATTTGCATATTCTTTTAAACATTCATTTTAATTAATTCCCTATTATTGGTTTTCTTATGGGATGATCATCTTTAGTTAACAATAAGATATGGAATAAAGGCCTACTTCACAAGATTTCCAGCTACGGTATAACTGGAAATGTTTTCTCTATCATTAAATTTCTCTCTGGTAAGCTCATAAGAGTAGTGGTTGATGGGCAGAAATCAGAGGCCCACAGTATTAATGCTGGAGTCCCTCAGGGTTCCATCCTGGGCCCAACTCTCTTCTTGATCTACATCAATGATCTCCCAAAACACATACTAAAATCATTCTTGCTGATGACACAACTATCTATGGCAGCACATCAAAGGCTGTAAATGACAACGTACTCTCTGATTCTCTCTCCTCAGATCTTGAGCGCGTGGTTCAGTAGGGGAAGAGGTGGCTGGTTAACTTTAATGCATCTAAGACCAAGCTCCTATCATAACATCATAAAAGCTCTGATCCCCATCTGGCATCGATTGAAATAAATGGCTCTCGTCTAGGAGAGGCCCCATGTTTTGATAAGCTTCTGGGTTTGACCTTTACTCCTGATCTAAAAGGGAACACATACATCAAGTCTGTGGCCAAGGACGCTGGGAAAATGGTGGGATCCTTCTACCGCTCCAGAAGATATCTCACTACTGATGCAATTCTCTATCTGTATAAAAGCCAAGTACGTCCAAGGATGGAGCACTGCTGCCACATCTGGGCTGGAGCTGCTAAAAACATTCTATCCTGCCTTGACAGAGTTCAGAACAGACTTTGTGGCTTGGTGGGGATGCCCTTTTCTCTTCCCTGCAACCTCTCTCCCACAGAAGAGATGTTGCGAGCCTATCTTTGTTTTATCGTTATTTCCATGGCAAGTGCTCATCTGAGCTCCATTCTCTGGTCCCCCCCTCGCCAATCTTTCACGAAAAACACACGACGTACCTAAATCAAAACGTAGATTTTATGAACAAAGCTTCTTTCTTAGAACTGCACGTCTGTGGAACTCTTTGCCGCTTGCCTGTTCCCCCCCCCCCGAATTCAACTTGGATGTCTTCAAGTCTAACACAAACAAATTCCTGATGAACCGCCCCCTTAAGTAATGACACCTTATCAAATCCCCCATACTAACTATTACTACGATACTATTCCAGTGATTACTGTACACACAATAACCCTTATCCCCGAGTGGCTCCTGTGGTGACCCCCATGTAAAAAAATTTTTTTTTTTAAATAAAAACTATTACGTGTAATTATATTCATGCAGATATTCTACATGATTTATACTTGCATAATATTTATGTAAAAAACTTATAGTAAACACAAACCTCTTTCTATATATATTTATGTATGCATATATATATTTATTTAAAAACTTTTGCCTACGGAACTGTCAGTTTTTGGTTCACAGACATGAAACTTAATATATAGGGTATTCGAAATCATGCAAAACTTTATATTTGGGTTTTAGCCGGGGGGGAAATCAGTGCAAAAGAGTGAAAATTAAAGAAATAGAATTTTCCAGGGGAAGATCGAATGACGGCATTACGAATATGTATGCGTAACGTAACACCAAACATGAAATATCTCCAGAAAAAAAATTTGAATAAACCTAGAACCCCTTCTTCCAACGTAGACCCTTACTACCATGTCTCCTTCTCCAACATCAAGGGTCTACGTTCTAACCTTCCAGAGGTTGAAACACAATTACAGGAGACAAAACCGGACATATTCTTTCTAAGTGAAACTGGAATAGGGCCGACCACTTCCCTAGAAGAGTTCATAATTAAGGGATACTCTAACTTAACATCTAAATCTGACCCCCAGGATCGCCATAGCCATGGAGTATGTGCCTATATTAAAGATGGTTTTCCATGTGGTAGGGATATCTCCAGAGAAGACACTAATTTACCTTATATGTGCTTCCAGGTTGCACTAGCTTACACCACTGCATTTATATTTGCCTTCTATCGCCCCCACAACAGTGGAGTTAATATCTTTAAGAGTATATCTGAGAAAATTGACCACATCCTGTCTGCTGATCCTTCGGCTAACATTCACATTTGCGATGACTTCAATGTCCATAATGTGGAATGGCTGACCCACTCAAATAAGACTGATGATGAGGGGAGGTTCTGTGATTATTTTACCATTGCCTCTGACCTCACTCAGATTGTTCGCAAACCCACCCGTGTGCCCGATACTACCGGTCAGTATGCAAGCCTTCTAGACCTTTTTCTCACAACTTACTCTGAGCTATGTTCACGTTCCATTCTATCTCCTCTGGGAACCTCCGAACAACACTCTGTTGTGTCAGTTAAGATAAAAATGAAATGTAATAAGTCCTCAGACATTCCTCTCCACCTGTACTGTATATCAATAATCTATGGCTGACTAGGATGCTTCCGTACATTCATATCTGATCTACCTCTGCATTCCATGTTTAAAAAGGATGTGTCCTCTATAGTATCAGACCTGACCGAATGGTTAATTGTAGGCATAGACCGATTCATACCATCTAAAAAATTCCAACAAAAACCTAACACCCAGCCATCGTTGTTCCCAGAATGTGCTGCTGCCATCGCACACTGAAATCACTTTTTCCATAGCTACCAACGTAATAGATGCACTGAGACTAAAGCTGCTTTCAGGAACGCCAGCAACCACTGTAAAGGAGAAATAAAATATGCAAGAGAGCTATATGCTCAGTCCGTTAAATCCAAAGTAGCTGATCAGCGGCTTGGTTCCCATCAGTTTTGGCAAATAACAAACAGGATCCTGAACAGAAGTGTGCGTTCTATCCCAACCATTATTAATGGACCAGAGGTCATCTCATCAGCATCAGACAAGGCCAAACTATTTGAAAAGAACTTTGCAGCTAATTCTGTCCTATGCGACGAAGGCTATCAACTCCCCATATTTCCTCATATAACACAGAACATGCTAGGTAACATACAAATATCTGTGCATGAGGTCGCCAAGCTAATCAAGAACCTTGATTCCAGTAAAGCAACTGGCCCTGACGGCATCCCAATTATAGTGTTAAAAAAGCTTCAACCAGAACTTGCTTCCATACTTACAAAACAGTTTAAGCGTTGCCTTAAGGAGAAGTGCTTTCCAACACCCTGAAAAACCTCATCAGTATGCCCTGTATTTAAGAATTCAGGTGAAAAGTCATCTCCCTAAGTCTGCTGTGTGTCATGAGTAAGTTGCTGGAATCCATATTAAATAGAGAAATAGTCAACCACCTCAGCAGAAATAACCTTTTTAATGACATGCAATATGGTTTCCGTTCTGCAAGATCTACCACAGATGTGCTAATGGTTATATCTCATAGGATTAGCAAATCTCTTGACAAAGGCTTCCTTTCTAGGGCAATTGCTCTTGACATATCAAAGGCCTTCAACAAGGTATGGCATAAAGGCCGACTTCACAAGATTTCCAGCCACGGTATAACTGGAAATGTTTTCTCAATCATTAAATCATTTCTCTCTGATAGGCTAATAAGGGTAGTGGTCGATGGACAAAAATCAGAGGTCTGCAGTATTAATGCTGGAGTCCCTCAGGGGTCCATCCTGGGCCCAACTCTCTTCCTGATCTACATCAATGATCTCCCTAAACACATACTTAAATCATTCGTTGACATCTATGCTGATGACACGACTATCTACGGCAGCACATCAAAGGCTGCAAATGACAAAGTTCTCTCTGATTCTCTCTCCTCTGATCTCGAGCGCGTGGTTCAGTAGGGGAAGACGTGGCTGGTGACCTTTAAGACATCTAAAATAACTCCTATCTTTACATCATCAACGCTTGATCCACATCTGGTATCAATTGAAATGCATGGCTCTCGTCTAGGAGAAGCCCCATGTTTTGACAAGCTTCTAGGCTTGACCTTTACACGTGATCTGAAATGGAACACATACATCAAGTCTGTGGTCAAAGTCGCTGGAAACATGGTGGGATCCTTCTACCGCTCCAGAAGATATCTCACTACTGATGCAATTCTCTATCCATATAAAAGCCAAGTAAGTCCAAGGATGGAATACTGCTGCCATGTCTGGGCAGGAGCTGCTAAAAACAGCCTATCTCACACAGATGAGATGTTGCGAGCCTATCTTTGTTTTATCGGTATTTCCATGGCAGGTGCTCGTCTGAGCTCCAATCTCTGCCCCCCCCTCGCCAATCTTGTACGAAAAACACCCGTCTAGCTGAAACCACTGTCAAAAATTTTTCCGACTCTATATCTGTGCCTAAATCAAAACATACATTCCATGAACAAAGCTTCTTTCTTAGAACTGCACACCACCTGTGGAACTCTGTTCCGTCTGCCTGCTTCCCACCTGACTACAACCTGGATGTCTTCAAGTCCAACTTAAACAAATTCCTGATGAACCGCCCCCTTAAGTACACACTTTATTAAATCACCACACTAACATACTGTACATGCAATAATCCTTATCCCTGAGTGGCTTCCGGGCCTTGTAGCAAACATGTCTTCATAGCTCAGGCATTTCATAGGAAAAAGTAAATCGTAAGCTAAATGTTTTTTGTTTTGATTCTCAATGGTGGCGCACGGGTCATTTTTTAAAAAAACTTTTTAAATCATTATTATATATTTGGTCCAACATAACATAATAATAAATACGAATCTGCATTAATCAAAATATCACAATTAAACGTATTTTCCGACCAGGCAATGCCAGGCAGCCTTGGAACGATAAAATTATTGCCCTATAAAAGACATGATTGCATTTCCGTTTGATGAAAACCGGTTTTCTTTTTTTGTTGCAGACCATCTACTAGTTGGTCAGTTGTGTACAAATTCCAAAAGCGATAGGAGCCTTCTATCATGTCTGAAAGGGACACAATGTTCAACAAGCAAGATCGAAGATTCGCCACTGTACAACTTATGTTCTCTACTGATTCAAGTTATGACAACAGTACCATTGCCAGCACCCTCAAAATGCATCGCTGGATTGCCACGAATAACAGGGACCTGCCCAGGGTGATGAAAACAAAGTTTCCGACCACCGTTATGGTCTTTGGTGTGGTTTCAAGTGAGGGCCACATCATGCCACCTCACATCTTCGAAGTCGTGCTGAAAGTCACCATCAAAATGTACCTGGATATGTTGAAGAGTGTGGTGATCCCCTGGTGCAAGCTGGCAGATTTTGAGTGTGGCAGCAGCACTTGGTGCCGGCCTGCTGGCAGATCCTGGATGTGACGCATGCTTGGCTTCAGGAGCAGCGCTACGGTCTTGTACCTTTCTCTCACTGGCTTCCCTCCTCCCCCGACCTGAACCCGCTGAACTACCCCCCCCCCTCTCTCTCTCTCTCTTTCTCTCTGTCCTTGACGGATTATAAAAGAATGGGCGCATTTAATTGGCTTGAGAACATCAATGGAAATGATTTTCAATAAGAAATCAGAATATTGTGTGCTGTACTGCTTCTCAAATTCGAAGATAGATCTACAAAGCCAATAGCACATGCATCGAGAACGTTATTCCCGCGGAACGAAATTACAGTCAAATCTAAAATGAAAGTTTAGTAACAATTCATGCTGTAAAAAGAATTCACGGGTGTATTTATGGAAGAGAATTTATTCTGCAAACAGATTACAAGTCGCTGATAATATTTGGCTGCGAAAAAAGGTATACCAACTCACATTGCAAATCGATTACAACGTTGGAGCATAATTCTGATTATGATTTTAAAAGAAGATGGGTCAGACCGATGGGTTATCAAGATTAATACCTAAAATATACGGAACTACTCGAAGAAACGCTGACAAAAGTGAATTGTGGTTTGTTATGCAATGTTATTAGATAATTTGAATAACTAAAATCCCCAGAATGATTGCATGGATTTAAATTGCATGATTATTAATCAGTTAATCAGTTCTTACTATATTTTCTAACCAATTAGAGTTCTTGATTTTCTTGCTACTCACAGCTAATGAATATTATTCCTTTTGTTTGAAAAAGATTTGAACCCTGCTCATTCTTCCGGTGGTTGTAGGTGATCCTCAAGCAAAATTTATCTTAGTCCTTGTGCGGATTTCGTTGGAGCCTTTGGTCTGCCTCATCCCTCATCCCCTGCACGGTTGCTTGAAGGATGATGTTGAAGTGGTTGTTTAATCTTGTTATCTACCCATACCATATCAGCTTCTTCACCCTCGGTCAGCGGATGGTCGTGATGACTCACGTGCGGATCGATGGTGTTGTGTATTTTCTCATTGTTGGCTATCTTTAAGAAATGCCAAAGATTCTTGTGAAGCAGAATCTCTCAATCACATGATTCCCGTCGAGAGTAAAAAAAAGAAGAGGGGGAAAAAAAGAAAAAAGTTTTTTTTTATTTTTTTTGAATGTTTTGGGTGTGGATTTAGATATGCGCATTTGCATCTAAAATGATTCTTTCTTTTATTGATCGGTCAATCGATCAATCCGTTTGTCGTCCTTGTTTTGCTTTTTTAATAACACTTAATGTTTTAAAATTACAATCAAGCTTTATTTATCCATTTCTTTTTACTCCTTTTCACCCCAAACAAGGCATATTTCCACTTGGAACATAAGGAGTTACTATATGGGATCAAATCTAACAGAGGAATGTGGGAAAATGGGTAGCAAGATGTTTGTTCACATTACATTTAAACTTCTGCAGGTTAGCACTGCCAGGTAAGCAGGAAGGGAATTCCAAAGTTTAGCAGCCCGATTGAATAAAATATTAGAGTAGAAGACTTTCCGGTATCTAGGGACCTCAACAGGGAAGGGGTAGGATTTTGCCGCTTGTCAGGTTAATTGGGAGAGGGCATAAGTGCCATGAGTTCATCAGAGCACATTCCATTAAAGTACTTGTAAAATAGAGACCGAGATACAGAAAAAGCAGACACTGGTTTCTGAACTGTTACGTGCTTTCAATTAGCTGTACTAGCCACATACAATAACGTAAATAACAATTATTATTATTATCATTATTATTATTATTATTGGCTCACATGGAGCTTTCACACAAGTCATCAAAGATTGGAAACCTGTGGTGTTCTCTGGAAGCTGAGTGACAACAAATCTCTCCAGACGTCCAGCTCTCTCCACCTCCTTTGATAGCATTTGCAAATAAATTTGCGTCATTGCAACAGCCTTTTACCATTGATTTCTCGCTGGAAGTGGCCATTGGTCTATACTGGAATTTGAGTGGCACTAAGCCTCCCCAACATCCCAGTTCTCTTCGTGCTTGTCCAGCAGAAATCTGGTCAGCGCTCTCTCCTCGGTCTTTCCATCCTTCATGACCCTTCTCGGCTCTTTGGTATCACTTTTTTTGTGTGTGTGTGGGGGGGGCAGTGATAAGACAATGGGAGAGGATGCGTGATGGGGGTGTAGAACTTGTAAATATGCAGCTTCAGTGTTCTTCATTCTCTGTAACGCTTCTTCATTATATTGTATACTTGTATTAGTCTTATTTGTTTTTTTTTTTTTATTACATTTTCACCCCAAACAAGGCACATTGACACTTTAATGTAGGGGGCTACTATCAGGGGAAACATCTACTGGGGTACTATGTAGGGATTAGGGCAGCGAGATGTTGATTCACGTTGCACTTGAACTTATGCATGTCAGTACAGTTGGGGAAGCAGTGACCTGGAATGGAATTCCAAAGTCTAGCAGTTCTGGGGAAGAAACTACTGGAGTAGAAAGATCTTTTACATCTAGGGATCTCTACAGTGTGGGGGTGGGATTTTGTAGCTTGTCGGGTCTGTCGAGGGTGTTCACGTCGTGGGGGCACAAGTGCTTGCAGTTCTTCAGAGCATTATAATACTTGTAGAACAGGCAGAGGGATGCAACGTTTCGACGATGGGACAGAGGCTGAAGTTTTGATGCCAGTTTAGGGCCTAACAGATTTGCGACTCTCTTTTGAACCCTGTCAAGGAGCGAGAGACTAGTAGCCGATGCACCGGCCCAAATGTGACAGCAATACTCCATACATGGGCGAATAGTGGCCTTATAGAGGTAAAGGATACTTTCGGGTGTTAGAAGTTTTCTAGCACGGTAGAGAGAGCCCACCTTCCTCGCAGCGGCCCTGGCAATGCCCTCGATGTAATTGTTCCAGCTCATGTTTCCTGTGAACGTTAGGCCAAGGAGCTTGAAAGACGTACTCTCAGCTAAAGAGTTGTTGGCCATTGCTATAGGTGGTAGAGAAGGTTTCTTGTAATTATTGAATGAAACCAGTTTTGTCTTGGTGGCATTGAACGTTACCATCCATTTTTGTCCCCATTCCACTACTGATTTGAGGTCATCCTCTAGTGTTTCTGCCATTACTTTAGATATATGTTCATTTGTTTTCCTGTCGTGCCTGCTATAGAGTGTGGTGTCATCAGCATATATACCCATCTCAGAGGCAATTTTGTCGGGGAGGTCATTTATGAATATCAGGAACAGCAGAGGACCAAGGATAGATCCCTGGGGCACTCCCGCATTTATATTATATTGTTTAGACGTACGACCATCGAGGACAACCTGGATTTTTCTCTTATCTAAGAAGGATTTAATTATGTTAAGTATTCTACCAGTGATACCGTAAGATCTAATCTTCCTGAGGAGACCCTCATGCCATACCCTGTCAAAAGCCTTAGATATATCTAGAGCTACCGCTCTGCCCTCTCCCGCTTTGTCCAGTGAATGGTATATGCGTTCAGAGATTACAGTGAGGATGTCTGCCGTGGAACGGGCTTGTCTAAATCCATATTGATGGTCGGTCAGAAGTTTAGCATCTGTAAGGTGCTGGACTAGAGCATGGTTAATTAAGGTCTCAAATATTTTGGCAAAAAGTGGGAGGAGGCTCATAGGACGATAATTTAATGGGTCAGTTCTTTCGCCAGAATTCTTGAATACTGGTACTACAGAAGCAGTTTTCCAACAGCTCGGAAAGCAAGATTCATTAAGGCATTTGTTGTAGAGTTTGGAGAGAACTGGAGCTACTTTGGCTGAGCACTTTTTTAATAGCACAGCTGGGATGAGGTCGGGTCCACATGCTTTGGAAATGTCAAGGTTTTTTATGATAGCATGCACCTGAGCAGGGGTGATTTCCAGATCGTCTAGCGTGGCGTCTGTCCGCATAGGAAAGTCAGGTAGGGGGTGGTTTAGAGGGTCCAGTGTAGAGTTGGAGGCAAACCGACTGGCAAGCATGTTAGCCTTCTCGGTTGCTGAGCAAAGAACCTCGTGATTGTTGGTTAGTGGGGGATGTGTTGATTGCCCATTATTTACTACACTGTTGTAGATTTTCCAGAAGTCACGAGTTCCTAATTTTTGTGCTTCGATGCGTTATTTAGTGGTTTCCGTAAATTCCCTCTTAGCTGTCGCTATTTCTTTCTTAACGTTACTTTATTCTCCGCATTCAAGGGTTTTCCGTAATATTTCAGCCGTTTTCATTATCGTAAGTCATTGTACTTTTGCAGTCATTCGTCTGGTTCCAACAATTTCTCCCATTCTTTTTCCAAAGTTTTTCAGAATTGTTCCTAGTGCTCCTCTGTGTGTGTGTGTGTGTGTGTGTGTGTGTGTGTGTGTGTGTGTGTGTGTGTGTGTGCGCGCGCGCATGCGGCGTGTGTGTGTGTATTACTGCTGATGATACTATACTTCTGCAATTTACTGTTTAACTAAAATAATCTGTGGCTAATATGCTTATTAAGGAAACGTTGATATATACCTACGCGTAGTATTATCCTAAAGCAACGTTATATAAGGAAACCAATCACATCATTTATTTCAAACGGTAACTAAACATTCTAACTAGATAGTTTATGGAAACATATCTCTAAAACGACTGACTATAGACAGATAAAATATATTATATATTCTAATGTTGAGGAAAAGATAAACAATCCAAATGAAAGAATGACAACCATCGAAATTAAATTTATATATAGAAATGAGAACTTTTGCCTGTCTCATTACTTCGGACACGTTAGAGTGTAGCTCCCATGATACCACCTTTATTTAAATCATATAATTAAGCCTGTTCACCTATTGTTAATTTGATCAAGTAGACGTATATTATATTGAAGTAAATAAACAAACAAATAAATAAAAACGAGAAATAAACGAATTAATAAATAAAAACGAGGAATAAAATAAATAAATGGAACTTATTAATACAATAAATGGATAAGGAATGCGCCACTCGAAAAGAAAAACTAGTAATGAAGTTTTAAAATAGGGAAACAGCGCTGATGAGGGTATAATATTACTTCAGATCAAAGCAAACACTAAGGCCAATAGACAACCGTCGAGTTAAAATGAATGATACCTCCCCACTGTGACAGCTTAACCAGGCTGGATCGTACTTTCCTCTTCTTCCCTTCCCTCTTCCACCCCAACTCTCTTTCTTTACCACACCTCCCTCCAAAACCTCTACTGTCCACATTCACAAGCTATGCACTTTCTTTCAAAGTGTAAACCATACCCGGATATATTTTTATATAAAAAACGGATAATTATTGATTTTCATTTTAATAACGTTTCCTCTCTTGGTCTGATGAGATGGGTCTCTTTGAATTGAGACTCCACTGAAACATGCATGCACATATCCAAATGTAAGCAATAATGTTTGTATAATAAACAGACTATATATATATATATATATATATATATATATATATATATATATATATATATATATATATATATATATATACGAGCAAACAGTTAATAAAACATGTTAAAAAACACTTTGAAATGAGTTAAAAACATATTTAATCTGAAAAGGAAACACAGGAAATATATATATATATATCCACATACAGTACTGTTTTGCTGTATCACAGCTTATCAATACGGCTAGACAAGCAATAACCTCAAGCCAGGTTTGAAACTTGACTGCCTAAACGACAGTCGGCTCTTCTAATCGTTACGCTATTTGGCTGCTAAGATGGGCATGTGAATTAACAATGTTCAAACATTGTCCATATATATATATACAGAGAGAGAGACAGAGACAGAGACAGAGAAAGAGAGAGAGAGAGACTGAAACAGAGAGAATTAGAACCCAACATAGCATTCGGTTTCAAGCCTGTAAAAAACAATAGAATACTTTGCCCAGTGGACTAATTCGCAAAACATTTTTTTTTCAAATAATAATGATAATAATTTATTTATTTTATTGCGGACTATTACGAGGGGTGTGCAATAAGTAATGCCCCTGACCCACTTCCCATAGCAGTAGAGCAACGAAACTTGGCACAATTATTAGTCTTTCTCTACATAGGAACCACCCAGAGTTATGCCTTTCTCCCATCGTTTGATGCAGCTCTGGAGACCATTTTTGTAGAACACCCCAGGTTGGTCTTCCAATCATAACGAGAGGTGAAACTCAGAGGGTGCAAAGTCAGGAGAGTAGGGAGGATGGGGAAGGATTTCATAACCACACGCCCATGCTTCTGATCTGGCGACATGCGAGTTGTGGACCGGAGTGTTGTCCTGCAGGAGGAGGGTACCTTTGCTGATCTTGCCCCGCTTCTTGATTTTGATAGCTTCCCTTAATTTCCTCAAAAGTGAAGCATAATAGGCTCCTGTAATTGTGGTACCCTTTGCCAGGAAATCTGTCATCACTACTCTGTCCTAGTCTCAGAAGACTGTAAGCATGACCTTGCCAGCGGAGGGCTGCACCCTTGCCTTCTTTGGAGGTGGTGAGTCCAAGTGCTTCCACTGCATGTACTGGGCTTTGGTCTCTGGATCATAGTGATGGACCCAGGTTTCATCCTGTGTAATCAGCCTTTTGAAAAACTTTGACTCATCTTCTTGGCACATTTCCAAATTCATCCTCGAGCACTTGACGCGTTCTTGCTTCTGGAATGGTGTGAGCAACCTGAGAATCCATCTGGCAGACACCTTATACATATGTAAATGGTCATGAATGATAATTTCCACAGACCCTGTACTAATCTTGACATCTTGTGCTATTTGGCGAATAGTAATGTGCCGATCTTCCAAAATGGCAGCCTCAACTTGACGGACAGATGCCTCATCAATGGCAGAAGAGGGCAATCAGGTCTGGGAGCTTTCCACAGACTTCCGGCCACGTTTGAATTCACGATGCCAGCATTTTACAAGGTCATATGATGGAGCATTATCACCATAAGTTTCTTTCATTTCATCAAAAGTCTCCTGTGGTGTGCGTCCTTTCAGATACAAAAACTGGACCACCATTCAACAGGCTGCATTTCACACCTGACTCAATTCAAACACCTGTAAAACAGAAACCACAATTAGTTCAGAGCTGTAATTTGCCTCATAACCCGTAGAGCTATAAATCATTGCACATGCAAAATTTCAGCTAGATCAGACCACTGGAAGTGGGTCAGGGACATTACTTATTGCACGCCCCTCGTATTCTCATCTTTATTGATTGTTGTTTCACGACGTTTCAGCCAACTATTCTTCTGGCTTTCATCAGGTGTTAACCGCGACGGATAGGAACTCCAAATCTTCTAACTGCATTCTCAGCAATGACTGCCATCCGTAGTTGTTGCCGTCTCACCACGTTTTGGCCAAGTAACCTCTGGCTGGCTTTCGGTAGGATTGAAACCGCTATCTACAGACAATGCTCATCTGGAACAGTACTGACGAAGGCCAGAGAAATAGTTGGCCGAAACGTTGTGAAACAACAATTAATAAAGATGAGAGTAATAGTCCGCAATAAAATAAATTAATATAAATAATATTCATCTCAATAATGAATTCCAATTAAAAAAATAATGATGATAATGTTATTCAGCAAATTCCGTTTGTGTTTGTTTACAATATCATGTCAGCTGATATTTGGGCTTAATGATCTTAAAAATACTCATTCTTTTCTTATAGATGAAAAGAAGAATTTTTAAAGGGGAATATTTTATGTTCCATCGGCCACGGTTATACAGGTGTAACGTAAAATATTCCCCTGTAAAAATTCTTTTTTATCTATGAGAGACAAAAGACTATTTTTAAGATCGGATTTTTTAGATTTTCAATACTTAGTAGATGAATTTCTGTACAAAACACATCTAAGAACACTGCCAGACATATAAATTACCTTTGTGTGAAATTGGCAAAAGATAGGCTCAGCTGTTTCAGAACCTATGAGGAAGGAACTCACACACAAAGTTACGTTTATATAATACGACATAATCACTTTGAAATACCGGTTCCTACTGGATCACCAAAGTTAAGCAACGTTGAACCTGGTCAGTACTAAATGGGTGACCATTTGGGACTTCCAGGTGCTGTATGTGCTCTCCGCTTATCTCAGCATTGTTTCCAGTCGTGCTGGACTTCTCCTTGCCACCGGACTCAAACAGTGCCGATTTAGGAGAGGTGTGATTGGGGATTACACAACCCTTGCTTAACAATTACACGCACAGCTGCCCCTACAGGGGGTATCCTTTGTCTTTCGAGACTGAAAGGAGGCATCGACAAGAAATTTGGAAACATTAGTTCTTGAAATGCGAAAAAATGGAAAATGGATCTTTCCCTCATCAGAAAAAAAAAATCCAGCAGTATTAACATTTTACTTTCAAATATTGCAAAGCATGGGAAAGAGTTTCTAGTTTTTGTTACCTTTGATTTTGTTTCTTGTCATACACTTGATGAAGCTTTTCACATATAGAGGTGAAACGTTGATACTACTTTGAGTCTTTTTCCTTTTACCTTTTTCCCTTTTTTCACATTATCCATTTGTCTAGCTATCACTAGAAAGCAACCATGCGTGTGCTTTGTCCATCATGACAACTTCCTCCCATTTGCTAAGTAAGGTTTTGACACAGGGCCAAATAATCAAAACATTTCTGTTAGTATCTGATAACCAAAGTCGACATAATGATTGTCGTGATGGCCAGGTTCATTGAACCATTAACAATTTCTCTACATCATTATCGCTTAGTTTCGACTATTAAGTTATCACCATTTCCACATTTATGGGTTGTTATATTGTTGGTCACTTTCTAACAAAAAAGACAATCCATTCATTTCTATCATGTTTCTTTTTTACCGTTATTTCACCACAAACAAGACACAGAGTCACTAAGTCATGAGGGGCTACTATTTGGGATCAGATTTGCAGATACACTATTTAGGGAGTTGGGCAGCAAAATATCTGTTTACAATACACTTGAATTTCTGCATGTCAGTACAGTCAGGGAAGCGGTCCGAGGGGAAAAAAACATTCAAGTAGAAGGCTTTACGTCATCTAGGGATCTCTACAGTGTAGGGGTGGGATTTTGCTGTTAGTTGGGCTTGTCAAGGCTATCAATGTCAAGGGAACACCAGTGCTTTGAGTTCGTCAGAGCACTTGCCATTGAAATACTTACAAAACAGGCACAAGGATGCCACGTTTCGGTGATGGGACAGAGGTTTGAGTTTAGTTCATAGTGCGGGATCTATTAGCACTTAAGCACGGATGGAGACGTTGGAAGGGATCAAGAATCATGTATCATGAGAGTAGGCAGACATGAGACCAGGTTAATGACGGAGCGAATTGAAGGTGAAGCTTCTTTTTTTAGTCGTGGAGAGGCAATCAAGTTAAGAACGTTTTTCAAATGTGAAAATCACATCATGATACTTTGTAAGTATCGGTGCCAGTTTCCATTCCGTATATCATTACACTGCATACATAACCAGTAAAGGTCAAGGACATGCGTTGCATGGAGAGAAATTATATGAGAAAGATATGATGGATGTTTAATTCGTATCTTTATGACATTCTTACTTCTGCAGAACTAAGAGGAAGGTTAAACCTGGACAGTATAGGAAGGTGTGTGTGCAGAATAGGAGACTTTGATGGTATGGTCACACTGAAAGAATGAATGAGTAAATATAGAACAGCTGAGGAAGCATTGTTCAGTTCACATGGAAAGACACAGAAAAACATGAAAGATGGATAAATAAAGACCTAGCCAGAGATAGGTTAGTTTGAAGGTCAATTTCTAAAAGCAGTTCAATGCATGCTAGCATGTAAACTGACATTAAATTATTATTATTATTGTTGCTGTTGTTGTTGTTGATGATGATGATGATGATGATGATGATGATGATGATGATGATGATGATGATGATGATGATGAATAAAGGCATTTCTGCCTCTACTTTCTGCCATTCATGATGACACTCATCGAAGTTCTCCTCCTTGTAGTCTCTCAGCTTCCTCATCACAGTGGCCTTGCCCTTATCTACAGTGACAAAATGAGTTCCTTTGAAGACAGTAAAAAGTCGCACAGTGAAATATTTGGGAAATAAGGTGTTCGAGAGGTGTGATCTGTTTTTTTTTTTGTTTTTGTTTTTTTTCCAAGTATTGCTCCACTGCTGTATTCGAACACATGTTGTCATGTTAGATGACAATTACTCCACAGAACTCGGATGATATTCCAAGTGGGAAGGAAGGCAGTCAAGTATCTGCTGGTAAATGGTAATTGACTGTCTGATCATCATCATCAGCAGCAGCAGCATCATAAAATCGTATAAATCTGAAGATTCTTTTGTTGGCATTGGTTTCCCTGATATTTTTCTAGTGAGAATTCTTCCTATAAATACATCAGATACTTACAGGAGGGACTACGTAAAGGTTGCCAACACCCTAAGTGAAAGTCACTTTCGTGGAAAGTAAACTGGATTCGAACTTGAAACACCCAGGTTGTCTGTGTCGTTAATAACATAACTTGTTACTTTCATGGAATTGATGGACCATTATCATGTCACAGTAGACTTGAATTCAAGTATTATGAAATTTGAAAAAGAAAACAATGCTGTTTTAAACCATAGTATCCGTGACTCATCTAGTGGCGTTGGTGTTTGCGTGTCAACATATACACATGATGACATACCTGTTTCTGCTGATGATCGCTTCTGAGGGATTCACCAATTGTCCTTAGCAGAGATGGAACCTGCTGTAATAAAGCCGCTTCAAGACAGCGACCCAAGACGAATGTGTGGTTTTATTATATGGTTATTAACTCCCAGGCATCCCGTCACCAGAAATGGAGTCATCGATGATCTTTGGCTTGAAGGTTCTTCTATGTCTCCATTTTGAGACCACCCCTTCCTCATGGCGAAACCTTCTTAACCCATCTTGCTTGTTCGGCATCTCAAATTCCACTCACAAAACTTAACTCAGCTTACTCAAACCGGGGTACCTGACACGTCACGTCTGGTCCCCATTCGGATACTTCCAGTGCAAATGATCGGTCACAGAGTTTGATATATCAAAACATGACGATTAAAATCATTAGATTATATAGATAGATAGATAGAGATAGATAGATAGAGAGAGAGAGAGAGAGAGAGAGAAGAAAGAGAGAGAGAGGGGGGAAAGATAGATAGAGAGAGAGATAAATAAATAATTAACTTCTTTTAACCGGCTATTATTTAACACGTCGATAAATGTCATTTGTTATGCCTTATATTATCCATCAATTTTTATTCACAAAAAAGTAAACATTAAAATCTTATTGCAATTATCAGTCTCGTACCTATGTAAATTGTGATTTTCTTAACTAAACAAAAATATTTTTTTTTAAATATTTAAAAAAAAAACTCTGAAAGTCTTAAAAACATTGAAAAAAGTTAATAATATGCCTCTCTTATATTCAGCCAGTAGCAGTCATTATCATTATCGTATAAATCTGAAGATTCTATTGTTAACATTGGTTTCCCCGATATTTTTCTTGTTACAATTCTTTCTAGAAAGACAACAGGTGCTTACAGGACAGACCACACATGAAAGTGATTTTATGGAGCAAACTGCGCTCGAACTCGAAACACTCAGGTTGTCAGTCCGTGTCGTTAACCACTTGACCACCTCATCTCCCTGCCAGTAGTAGTAAGGAAGGCGCAAAGCACAACTGTTCCACTGCCATTCGCCACTATTCACGCATATTGAATACTTGATACGTTTTATTTATATGATCTTCTTTTTTTTATTCATAATTTATTATTTTATTGATTAAAGCTTTATGAGAAGAAAAAAATAACTTTTTTGTGATAGGTGTGTCGCAAAAATTTTAAGAGTTCAACGGTGCAAAAAGAGGTTGGAAACCACTGGGTTAAGGAGTCTGTAATGCTGAATAAATGTTCTGCGAGAGAAGCGTTTATGTTATGAGAAAGTTCGGACATGCGCATGTGTTAAAATTAGGCCGTGGCCATGTATGTAGGTAAGTATGTGTATATGTGCGACATTGTTGTCTCCGTATGTGTTGCGGTCACCATGAATAATCCTTGGATTTTCTTGTCGAACCCAGGACCAGATGACCCGGCTTAGAGGAGGGGTGAGGGTTCTGGTTGCTTCTCAAGAGAGAAGTTTTGTAGTTGGCTCAAATAACTGGGATGAGTAATCAACAGTCTTGTTGCTGAAAAGGAGGAAGAAGGTGTTAAGCCTTATCTTTTATTACCATCGGCACACATCTCAGTTTGTATAAAAGATGACCTCTGATTGGACAAACATGAAACGAAGTTAAATGCTTGCACCAATCAGGACCCAGCTTAGAAGTCTAGCACATATTCAAAATATCGTGTACTGCGGCGGGTTGTTGCCATTACTGTTGTTGTTGTTGTTGTGGTGGTGGTGGTTGCTTGTAGCTTCTACATCTGCAGCAGAAATTACGATAAGTTTTACTTTGTGGATTTTAACCACATATACCTGAAACTATTTTTGACGCAATTGCTGAGGTAGTTATCTTTAAAGATTGACATGTTTTTCCTTTCTATAATTGCTCATTAGGAACTGCTGAAGATTTCGTACCTTTTGCAGTAGAGTTTTCTGCTATTCAATTGTATAAAAAAGAAATAAGAAAAAAAAATAAGCAAAGTGTCAGCAGTAACGAATTGAAAAAAAAAAAAAATTATCATCCAGAATGGATAATCTGTGTTGTCCTTCTTGGCAGGTAATAACGTGAGATTGATTGACAGACGAAATAATGAACGATAAAAACGAACACGAAGGAATATCGTTAAGATGCGTCCACTTAATCTCTGCGTTTTTTGCGACGAAAAATACCGTTTCAAATTTAAGTGTCACAAACTATCAAAACGGCTATTTCAAACTGAAGCGTTCGAGACCGACCAACAAAATTACTTGAGCATGACTGACTGACAGACTGAACCTCCTATAGAATTGTTTGGGCACATCTATAAAATTCTATTTCAAAATTAAGGGTGACAACCCAACAAAAATACCATTTCAATGTTTAAACATTGCACATACTAACCAACTGCGCTTTTGATATAGAATTTAATAAAAGATACGTCCATTAAATTTGCACTTTTAATTATGATAACGATGTTATTTCATACAGAAGTGTGACCGACCAACCGACAAAAGCAAAACACCTATAAAGATGTGGGGACGTATCTCTAAATAATCAACTCAATCCTTCTTGCAAATCGGCTGGTAGACATCTTACATCTCGACAGACATCCTCGGATCAATCAACGTATATTAATAGATTGAATGACACAGACGCAGCGAAGCTTTGTGAAAGGCTCGTTTCACAGTCTCATGGCAACAAGGAAAAACGGATTTTTTTTTTTCGTTTAATAATTGTATTCATCTCAAGTTCATTAGATAAGGAATAGGAATTTACGATGGTTACAGCTGAGACGATTTTCATCGTTATCTACTACTAACGATATTTTCTTCCCCAGTGTGCCTAAAATCAAACAGAACTTCCATGAACAAAGTTTCTTCCAAGAATTTACCGCTCGTGGTACACGTTATCACGGGAATGTTTCCATACAAACTACATGATCGTTTTCAAGTCCAATAACTCATAGCTTCTCTGTATCTCACTCCCTATCGCAAATTGTTACTTTTCCAACCCGCTTCCCTGATCAGGAAGAACAACACGCATCACTATTAGATCTGTTTTTGACCACAGTTCCTGATGATTGTGTAACGAAAGCCGACAGCCCACTTGGGAACGCTGATCATGCGGTGATAATGGTTGAAATCGCCCTAAACTCTAGACCCAAAACTGAAGAGCCAGTGCTCAAAACAACGAGATATTATAAAAAGGCTGACTGGGAAGCTATCAGAGATCTTATCAGAGACGCCCCATGGGGAAATATTTTTTCTCTTCCTGCTGAACAGTGTGCAACCGAGACCACTGAATGGTTCAAAACTGCAATCGAAGCGCATGTTCCCATGCGGAAATTCTATAGCAAGCCCCACTCTCCCCAATGGTTTACCTCGACTTGCGCAACTGCCATTGCTCAAAGGCAGCATGCATTCCGCAGGTTTAACCGACATAAGTCCAGTTCAAACAGACAGAAGTACATAGAAGCTAGAAGTAACGTTCAGAAAGAAATAGCGACAGCTAAGAGGGAATTTACGGAAACCACTAAAAAACGCATCGAAGCACAAAAACTAGGAACTCGTGACTTCTGGAAAATCTACAACAGTGTAGTAAATAATGGGCAATCAACAATTCCCCCACTAACTAACAATCACGAGGTTCTTTGCTCAGCAACTGAGAAGGCTAACATGCTTGCCAGTCGATTTGCCTCAAACTCCACACTGGACCCTCTAAACCACCCCCTACCTCAATTTCCTATGCGGACAGACGTCACGCTAGACGATCTGAAAATCACCCCTGCTCAGGTCCATGCTATCATAAAAAACCTTGACACTTCCAAAGCATGTGGACCCGACCTCATCCCAGCTGTGCTATTAAAAAAGTGCTCAGCCGAAGTAGCTCCAGTTCTCTCCAAACTCTACAACAAATGCCTTAATGAATCTTGTTTTCCGAGCTGTTGGAAAACTGCTTCTGTAGTACCAGTATTCAAGAATTCTGGCGAAAGAACTGACCCATTAAATTATCACCCTATTAGCCTCCTACCACTTTTTGCCAAAATATTTGAGACCTTAATTAACCATGCTCTAGTCCAGCACCTTACAGATGCTAAACTTCTGACCGACCATCAATATGGATTTAGACAAGCCCGTTCAACGGCAGACATCCTCACTGTAATCTCTGAACGCATATACCATTCACTGGACAAAGCGGGAGAGGGCAGAGCGGTAGCTCTAGATATATCTAAGGCTTTTGACAGGGTATGGCATGAGGGTCTCCTCAGGAAGATTAGTTCTTACGGTATCACTGGTAGAATACTTAACATAATTAAATCCTTCTTAGATAAGAGAAAAATCCAGGTTGTCCTCGACGGTCGTACATCTAAACAATATGATATAAATGCGGGAGTGCCCCAGGGATCTATCCTTGGACCTCTGCTGTTCCTGATATTCATAAATGACCTCCCCGACAAAATTGCCTCTGAGATGGGTATATATGCTGATGACACCACACTCTATAGCAGGCACGACAGGAAAACAAATGAACATATATCTAAAGTAATGGCAGAAACACTAGAGAATGACCTCCAGTCAGTAGTGGAATGGGGACAAAAATGGATGGTAACGTTCAATGCCACCAAGACAAAACTGGTCTCATTCAATAATTACAAGAAACCTTCTCTACCACCTATAGCAATGGCCAACGACTCTTTATCTGAGAGTACGTCTCTCAAGCTCCTTGGCCTAACGTTCACAGGAAACATGAGCTGGAACAATTACATCGAGGGCATTGCCAGGGCCGCTGCAAGGAAGGTGGGCTCTCTCTACCGTGCTAGAAAACTTCTAACACCCGAAAGTATCCTGTACCTCTATAAGGCCACTATTCGCCCATGTATGGAGTATTGCTGTCACATTTGGGCCGGTGCATCGGTTACTAGTCTCTCGCTCCTTGACAGGGTTCAAAAGAGAGTCGCAAACCTGATAGGCCCTGAACTGGCATCTAAGCTTCAGCCTCTGTCCCATCGTCGAAACGTTGCATCCCTCTGCCTGTTCTACAAGTATTATAATGGTGAATGCTCTGAAGAACTGCAAGCACTTGTGCCCCCACGACGTGAACACCCTCGACAGACCCGACAAGCTGCAAAATCCCACCCCCACACTGTAGAGATCCCTAGATGTAAAAGATCTTTCTACTCCAGTAGTTTCTTCCCCAGAACAGCTAGACTTTGGAATTCCATTCCAGGTCACTGCTTCCCCAACTGTACTGACATGCATAAGTTCAAGTGCAACGTGAACCAACATCTCGCTGCCCTAATCCCTACATAGTACTCCAGTAGATGTTTCCCCTGATAGTAGCCCCCTACGCCAAAGTGGCAATGTGCCTTGTTTGGGGTGAAAATGTAATAAAAAAAAAAAAATAAAATATTTGTTGTGTCATTTTGTGAAGTTCTCAATCCTCTCATTGTACTGTTCCATCATCCAATCGAACATTTCACGAAGATTTCCGAATATAATGCATCGCTAACTATAAATGTTTCATCATCATCATCATCATCATCATCATCATCATCGTCGGTTTTATATGTTGGCATGTGTTGAATGGCTTTTAGAAATTGATTTCCAAATTAATCTCTCTGGTCAGGTTCTTATCTTTCTTTCTCTCAAGTCCATTTCTGTCACATGCACCCATGGTTTCCTGCCGGCTGACCCTCATACCCCAGCTGTTCTACTAACTCAAGAACTGTCATACATTTTTTTCAAAGTGACCAAACCAACAAAGTCTCCAATTCTGAACATATATCCTGTCCAGATTTAATTTTCCTCTTAGCTCATCAGATCTAAGCCTGTCTTTAAGGCTCACATTATATATTCACCATATTCTTCTTATATTGTTGTATCCATGCAACGTATATCCTCAGTCCTTAATGACCAGGTTTCACTTCCCCATATTATTAAACTGTGCACATAATGCTCTATGGTTGTAATGCTCTGTTTGTTAGTAATGGCAGAAGTTCCCTAAACGCGTAGCTGGTCCTCGATATGACCTTAAACTATATCCGATTGTGAGGCCCCAGCTTGCGGGCTTTAGGGAGTATCGAGCCACCCTTTAATTGCCATTGCTCCCAGGTCCACTCTGACCCGGAGTGGTAGTACCTGTTAGGGTTCCAACTATGGGTTAAATAGAAACTGATTTGAAAAAAAACAAAAAAACTTTTTCTTCAAAATTACTGGATTCGGCATTAAATAACCTGAAAAGGGTTTATATGCCATAAAACAAAGACAACCAACCAACCAACCTAAACGCGTAGCATTCAGAAATAATTACTTATTTTCGCTCTTGGAGAATTTCCCCTGTGAAGTGATTTGGGCACACACTGACAATCAGCTTCCCTGGCGCATTTATTTCACTAATTTCAAGATGGACTATTTCAGCTCGTTTGGGAATCACGGCAAGTAACGAGAGAATTTCCTGCAAGTAGTCAAGAAGAACGCCCCCTTCCTCTCTCCTGTCGTGACGCATTAGATTCCTGCTGAAACACTTTTGGCGACCAAAAAAACTTTCTTATTTTATTTCTTCACTTGAACACTGTTCAACGTTTGTCAACCTATACCAAACGGTGTAGATGTAACACAAAAAAAGGAAAGGGGAAAAAAAGCAATAAAAATAAAAGCAAGATAGCAAAGTGACTCAGCGACATGCAACAACCGTCTCCAAGGATTTTCATAACCATCTGTCTGCATTCTCCCCGTGATCTCCTTTTATGTAGTCAAGCTTCGAGATTTTGCACATGAGCCGCGAGATTTTGCGTCACTTTGCAAGACCGCTTAGTAAAAAAAGTTGTGGGTGCCACCATCTTGATTCGTTTTTCTACCCCCCTCTCCCCTCCCGACATCTTTATTCCATATAACGCACATATGCACGGGCACTTTTTTCGTCAGATATTATCGTTATTATAGAAGTTGGTCTTAACACCATATGCTCCTATTAACATATTCCATTTGCTCTTAGGAGAGTTAACTCTTGCAATCATACTAATTCCTGCTTCACATTAATATTATTACCAAGTAAACAAACTTTGTAAACAACCTCAAAAAAAATGTTTGTAGAATTCATCCATTTTATATTTCAATCACTAGAATATATTCAGCAATAACATTTGATGTTTTTTACTCACATAATTATTTCGCCCTCTAAAATCTTTTAATCAATGGCTGATGTTTTTGCGTTGCATGCATGTCTCACTAGTTTGTTGTCTCCTTCTTGCATCAAGGTTGACTTGCGATGCACATATCGCTTGAGCAACTGATTGCTGGTTTGTGCCAGAAGTTTGTAGCAGTTATATGCCTAAGCAGTTTAGCGAGAGGGGGGGACTGTTTCAGAAAAAAATTACCCATTGTTTTAATATTATAAAATATTTCTTTCTTTTTGCAAGGCATGTTGATATTCGTCTTTATTCAATGTACGATTAAACTTAGTGATATTTCCTCAACTGTAAATGATATGTTTTGAATTTTACATAAAACTAGGTATGACTACCGGCATTAAAGGATTAAGGAGCAATATCTTGAGGTCGATCTATGTTCACGTTCCCAGCAGAATCCTTAGGTCGATCTGGGCAAAGATTTTCACCGGGATCCTGAAATCGTGGAAAATGGACCAAATGTGTCCACGCTACAGAATCCTCTCGACCATCACAATGTCGAATTCTTGTGTGTATAGGGTTGGCTTCGAGGAGTTCCACTATTTCAATAATACTTACTCCTGCCACCAAATCGTTTTAATAACACTTTTCCAGGTTCATACAGCCAAACAGGCAATGCAGTGCCAGTGGAATGGTAGTTGTGCACGGTAGTCTACTTGGAAACAGGAGTCTGTAATTTCTATGGCATCATCCGCCCTTTCCCTCAAGCTATCTGAATATTGCACTGAAAATATTACATTAAACGGTTTCGAGTATAAAGACATTGACTTCACGATACTTCCTAATTCATGCATGGATATTATACTCGGAACACCATTTTTAAAAATGTACCAGAGTATTACTGTTTCTTTTGGCGAGTCACAGGATAATCTAAAAATTTGCGCTGTTACTAAAATCAATTGTACTCCCGTTAAATTATTAAGAAATTTGACCCCTAATTGCGAACATACTCTACTAAATCCCGCTATTACCGTGCTAAGGATGCTGATGATGCTGAGGATGTTCAATTCATTGAAAAAGAAATTTTTAAATTACTTGAGAAAGATATAATTGAACCAAGTTATTCTCCATGGCACGTTCAAGTTGTAACGTCTTCATCCAATAAAAATAAACAATTAAGTAATCGCTGTCTCCCAGACTTAACCGTTTCACTTTGCTTGATGCATACCCCTTGCCACGAATTGAATCTTTTATTTCAAGGTTTCAATGAGACTAGCACTAATAAAATTATCGGAGCTGTCTGTGTCTATAAGGGCGGTAAGTGGTTTACCTTTTCATTTTAATATTTTGATGAGAGGAGAATTGTCACCGTCGTTAGCATGTGCTACTATAACAGACAGTAGAACATGAAGGTGTCGATCTTGTAGAACTTTGACAAAATGACTGAGTATGCCACAATTTCGGCATTTTTTATCGCGAGCAGGACAATGGCGACGATCATCCTTAAGGTGACTTTCCCTCCACAATTGTAGCATCTGCCGTGAGTAAGAAGAGCAGTAGACAGTACAGAATCAAACTCCATACGAGAATCAATATTGGGAACGTAAAATATTAGGTCCGGAATTGAGAAAAAATAAATAAAATAAATAAATTCAAATTAATAACTTAGAGAAAATTAGCAATGACCCAAATTAAGTGAATATAGGTAATTGGTTGCTCGGATAAATGAATAATTGATTGAAACATTTAAAAATAGAGAAGGAAGAAATGTAGGTAAATTTTTTATCGCATAGTTTTCCTTAAAAGGGAAATGGACTCCATATTGTTCATTAAAAAGTGTTTTCCCTAGCGTCTGAAGAGAGGTCGTTCTTATGAATATTTTCAAGCGATATAAGGTTTGAAATTGTTCGAATGGTCGCGAATAGAAAAAAAATACAATAGAAAAATATTGCAGCATTAAGAATTGATTATATAATGTTAAATTGAATTTTAAAAAATTGTTCATGCTGCAATATTTTAAGTTATAAATTTATTATATTTTTTACTAGAATATCTTGTCCTTTTTTTCCAGTTTTAACAACTAGTCCTTTACTTTTCCATGTTTAAGCTTAACCATATTACTTTTCATGCTCGCATTTTTCTATTGTAATCCATGATTTTTCCAGGTTTCCAGTAAATTCCTTTGTTCTTTGTTTAATTTCAGGCTTATTTTTTGCCTCCATAAACATAACATACACTTATGCAATAACAATGTACGGCACTCATCTGCTTTCAATAAAATACCATCTGTAAACCAGTCATAAAAAAATGTCACTCGCCACCTTACGTTTTTTTTTACGATTTTGAATACTAGTAAATTCATCATAACTTTTGTTTTACTAAACAAAATGTAGTACTTACCAACACAACAAATGCCCTCGTGTTTGTGCCTTGTATAGGCATGCGCGACAACAAAACTTGGGTTTTTATAAGCGGAAGTCTCAAGGTTGTCAGGAATCTACAGGCGCATGCGCAAGAGAAGGGATTGAGATAGTGGTATAAAAGGCAGGTCGAGTGAGAAGGTTGTTGTTGTTGTCATTGGACGTTACAGTGACGCGTGCGTTAGCAGGTGATTAAGAGGCGGTTTATTTTTGTGTGTCAAGTCGCGCACCTCAGTGAAGGTCATATAAATCGTTCACCTCGGTGAAGGTGAAGGTCATAAGCTATTTCGGCCACAATGTCTCATCCACTCGCACCTGCAAATAAGCCTTCCACAAGTCTACTATAGACACATTGGAGCCCTTCTGGCGTCATTCTCTCAGCTTGCTGGCGCACACGTCAGCATCGGCAGTGTGCGTCTCAATGTATCTATTGAGTTCACGATAGTCCAGCACCGGACGAACTTTTGATTTGTTATGCTGGACTACCGCCATTAAGGGAATCAGACCCTTGGGTGGTCCCAGCTTGTTGGGGTAGGGGATCAGCCATCCATCCTGGATCCATGCCTCAGTGGTCTTTTCCTGGGACAACACTGCATTTAAGATGGTCTTCATGATTTGCGGTGCCACATTCAGCCCAAAGCCAAGCCGAATAAGGCAGTATTTCTGACCCCGGAACCACACTGTCTGGAACCAGAACCAGAACTAGAACCTGAATCCGAGAGTATAAATACCACCCTTCGCAGAAGCCAACGAACTAAGAGGCCACCCCCGGAGTGCACTCTATGTGATCATCAGATCAGGGGGGAGTGTAGTACTTACCAACACAACAAATGCCCTCGTGTTTGTGCCTTGTATAGGCATGCGCGACAACAAAACTTGGGTTTTTATAAGCGGAAGTCTCGAGGTTGTCAGGAATCTACAGGCGCATGCGCAAGAGAAGGGATTGAGATAGTGGTATAAAGGCAGGTCGAGTGAGAAGGTTGTTGTTGTTGTTGTTGTCATTGGACGTTACAGTGACGCGTGCGTTAGCAGGTGATTAAGAGGCGGTTTATTTTTGTGTGTCAAGTCGCGCACCTCAGTGAAGGTCATATAAATCGTTCACCTCGGTGAAGGTGAAGGTCATACAAAAATGGAATTTTTCCTTCACAATATAGCTGAGAAGGTGATCTATAAACTGTAATAATAGTTTGAAATTTTGTTGAAAAATGAGTAAGCGGTGAAGCTTTAAAGCAGTTATAAATGACTAAAACTGCCACTTAACCATATATTCAAACACAGTAGTGTTTGAATGCACATATATGCGTATATCTGTAACCTAGCATTTTCTTCTCTGACATTAGGCTTCGAAATGCCATGGTATAAAGAGTTTCTATAACATTCTAATCTCTACATGTTTTCCTTGTTGAACTAACGAGTATTTGATTTCAGAAGAGTTTCCGATGGATAGCTAATCTATACAAACGATAGCGATAAAAATGTAGCTGATCTGTATGAGCCTTAGACTTTAAATTTTGCAGGCAAAAAGCAAAGATGTTTCTCGTGTGGAATCGAAAATTTATGTGCAGATATTCTAAAATATCCAATATTTTTATGGAGCAATTATGATTGGTTGCCAGCAGAACGTGGATCCATTTTATTGGTTAGTTCCTCTCGCTAGTGTCTACAAGTGTCTTCCAATTTTCTTTAATCATATCCCTAATAATATATAAAAATATTGCGATATATATATATATATATATATATATATATATATATATATATATATATATATATATATATATTAATTGTCTGTATTTTTTTTTTTGATGAGGTGTTTTCATTGATTGAGATTGTCGGACTGACTTCCTCATCTTGGTTGGTTGAGAAGGTCAAAGAACGCCAAATCAAGAAGCTCACAAAGCTCAAAGACCAGAGGAATGTAACATCAAAACACAGCTCACCTGTGAAAGCGGTCATCAACCTCAGCAGCCGCCAACTGAGTCACTCAGAGGAAGCAGTACTAAATAAAGGTCTCAACTTCGCAACAACAACCATTCTTAGATATCATAACACACATGAAAGATATAGCCTTGAGAATCCCATCAACCCAAGGTGATGAAATAAGATGGAAAGTGAGACAAGTACTCGAGAAAGCCAAGCCTCCTAAATCAAACATCTCTCGGGAAGATAGGCTGGCTATAAGAACCCTACAGAGTGACGGCAGTATAATAATTCTGCCAGCAGACAAAGGCAATGCTACTGTGGTGATGGACATGTCGGAGTACTCTGAAAAAATGGCAGGCCTAATCGCAGATGGTAGCTACGGTAAAAGAAAGAAGGACCCAACTTTGAAAACCGAAAGAAAGCTGTTACAAATCCTTACCAAAAACAAGGAACACATCGCTTCGATGAGATATAGACAGCTGGTCCAGCATTACAGTAAGCTACCACATATGTACGGTCTCCCCAAGATACACAAAGACGGTATTCCACTCATAACCATAGTGAGCTGCCGAGGCTCAGCATGCCACCCACTGAGCAGGTACCTTGTGGATATAATAAACCCATTAGCAGGCAAGTCAGCAACACATGTAAAGAACTCTGCCCACTTCACGGAACTGATCAAGGGAGCACCCATCAGTACAAACCAAATGGTAAGCCTAGATGTGGTTAGCCTGTTCACTAAAGTCCCAACTAGTGAGGCACTAGCAGTAATTCAAGACAAACTAGCTGCAGACCTCTCCATAGAAGAGCGCACATGTGTACCATTGCCAAACTTAATGGAAATGCTGACATCCTGCATAGAAACAACTTACTTCAGAATGGGTACTGACCTATATCGACAAGAGGAGGGGCTAGCTATGGGCTTGCCATTATTACCAGTGATGGCGAACATATACATGGAATACTTCGAAGACATCAAGAAGAAGAACACACATCAAGAAGAAGAGTTCAGCTCCCTTAAAGCCAACCATGTGGCTAAGATACGTTGATGACACCTTCATACTCTGGCCCCATCAGGAAGACATCCAGGCTCTCCTAGACCATGTGAACTCAATAAGACCATCGATACAGGTCACAATGGAGAAAGAAAAAAAAGATAACCAACTGGCCTTCCTTGATATACTCATATCATGCACAGAGCATGGGTTTAAGACATCCGTATATCGCAAGCCTACCTTCACCAGACAATACCTTAACTTCAACTCCCATCACCCATACAGTTTCAAACATGGAATCACCTGGTACGAGTGAAGCCCCGCATGGAGGAGAAGATGACCAAAAACTGCATATACTCCATCCCATGCAGTTGCAGAAAGGTTTACAAGGGTGAAACATGCCGCCCCCTTAAAGTAAGGGTGGAAGAACACCGAAAAGCGGTAACTAAAGGGAAGACAGAAAAATCGGGTATAGCCAACCATGTCTGGGATGAAGTAAAAATAATAAACAGAGAGACCCACTGGAAAGTGAGAAAACTTAAAGAAACAGCTCACATGCTCGGACATAACAACCTACTGAGCAAACCAAGCATAGAGCTGAATGCAATTTGGACACCTCTGATAGAGAGAGAAAACCTTGATTGACAACATAGGTTTAACATTAACAAAAAACAACTAAGAATTGTCCTAGTGACATATGGCCGAGTGGTCCTAGACATTGTATTAAAGTTTACAGTTACCCAAAGGTGCTGAGTTCAATCCTGAACGAAGGCAGTAAAAAGTAACATTCAAAACAGAGAATCAGCAACTATGTCCCAGAGCCTAGCTGGAGTCCGAACACGGTACCCCCGTAATAATAATAAAGGGTTGGGTTCGAGACTCCTAACAAACGGTTCCCCGGTTCGATACAAAACACCTGATGAAGGCCGGAGGGCAAAACAGCCGAAACGTTGTGACGATAACAACCAAGATGAGGAAGTCAGTCCGACAATCTCAATCAATATATATATATATACACACACATACAGAGTGGAACGATAAAATTGTCACCCTGGAAAAGACAACGATTCCATTTCCGTTTCATCCAAATCGGGTTTTTTTTGTTGTTGTTTTTTTTTGTTTTTTTGCAGACCATCTACTAGTTGGCCAGTTATGTACAAATCCCAAGAACTATAGGAGCCTTTTATCATATTTGAAAGTGACACAATGTTCAATAAGCAAGTCCAGAGATACATCGCTTTACAACTCATGATCTCTACCGATCCAAGTTATGACAACAGGACAATAGCCAGCACCCATCAAAATGCAAATACGGATGGTTCAACGCTTGAGGGCACAGATCAATAAAGTTTCCAGCCATGATTATGGTCTTTGGTGTGCTTTCAAGTGAGGGCCACATTATGCCACCTCACGTCTTCAAAGTCAACGTGAAAGTCAACATCAAAGTGTACCTGGATGTTCTGAAGAGTGTGCTTGTCTGAGTGCTTGTCTGAGTCCCAATCTATATTCCTCCCTCGCCAAACTTTCACGAAAAACACTCGTCTATCTGAAACCACTATCAATAATTTCCCCTACTCTTTATCTGTGCCTAAACCTAAACATAGATTTCATGAAGAAAGCTATATACATAATGTCTAGAAAAATTCATACATTTCCGAAATAGGGTAAATCACTATCTTTCCGTAATATAAGTAAACGAAAAAAATTTAAGTGGCTTCATACTTTGTCTGGAGCGACTTGCATAAAAAGGGTCAATCTAAGACGGTTTATCTCGTTCATTAGACTCCATACGTGCACCTACGCTGGTTTAATACAAGGCTGCTAACTCTGAGCACGCTCCTTCACACATGCGTCCTATAACACATTGTTAGGGTTGACCGAATTTTCACGACAGACTGGCACTGCCGAAATTACCCTGGTTCCAAATACTCGTCATTTATGTAAGTAAACTCCCTCTTCACTATAAATCAAAGAATAGACACAGACATTCACGTAAAGCTAAAAGAGTGGAAGAGACATAATATCCACAAAGAACATTAACAAAGCAATTACGCTGTTCAACAACAATAAGAATCACATGAAAAACGTAATTTTAAAATCAACAAATAACCTTAATCATCCGTCTCCTCCCCCTCCTCCTCAATAAACGTAGACATTACTTACGCATACTTACCCTAACAAGCGAAATACTATACAGTCGCCGGGTTTCATGAGGCAAATTTATATGAAAAGAATGGGAGGCAATGATAGCTAAGAAGCGGTTTACGGCACGGGCTGATAACCTGGGTGTGCCAAGTTCAAATCTAATTCATTCCACAAAAACAGTTTCACTTCTCAAAGCTGCCTTTACATGGCCCCCTCCTGTAAGCATTCAGTGTTCCTATTTACTTGCCTCCCCACGAGGACAGAGTTAGACACAAGGTCGGTTTTTAATATGGGGAAAATCCAGCTCCCCAAAAAGGAGAACTCTGGATAGGAACAAAAATTGCCTCAGTCTAGAAGGATTTCTCCTCCACTGATCGAGGTCAGAAAAGGTCAATGTAGTATCAGAACAGATACTATACTGTGGTCATGGCCACTGTTTCTAGTGAATGAAACTGAGATTTAAAAATAATAAATATTCGTTCAAACTCTTTCTTGCCATCTCTTCAACTGTAATTTTCACCGACTGTTTTTACTCTCTCTCTCTCTCTCTCTCTCTCTCTCTCTCTCTCTCTCTCTCTCAGCTGTCCAAAAAAGAAGGCTGCGCTGTGCTTTCCCCTTCATTCTTTTTCACAGCACTCATAATCCTTATATGCAAATTAATGCCATATGAATATTAATAAACTGTCTATAGACGAAAGGTTTTCTTTTTTCTTTCCTTTCTTGATTCCGTCACGTGACAGAATAGACAGAGGCGCCGTCTTTTGTGTAAGTCACATTTTACATTACTTTCATCTAGATAGGATTCTAACTAGAGAGATATCAGGGAAAAGAATGCCAACCACAGAATCATTCTAGTTCATACGAAATGGATAAATTAACTACATGAATAACCGTCCCAGCATGGGTAAAGTAAATTCCTCAAACAGAACAGTTTTACATCCCTTTTATGTCCCTTATAAACATTAAAATCAAGATATAATGCAACCTCATGTCTAGAATACTTATTAAAATTTGGATCAAAATCTATGGCACGATTTTGATTCTAGAAAATGTTTAAAATTTGAGGCTTACAATGAAATTGAAATTCAAGAATTCTTTAATACTTGGTATCTATAATGACTATGGATAAAATTTAATGCAAATCTGAAATATTTTAATATTTGCAATTTGTGTCCATATTAAAATGCTCCAAAGAAACTGATTGGTGCTTTTGCATAATACATAATTAAAAATAATGCATTGTAAGTACTTGTACGTAATTATGTGTCATGTCGAAATTAGTATAAATTCCAAAAATTACGAAAAATGATTGAGTACAAAATAATTAAAAGTAAAAAAAATTATAAGTAAAATTACAAATTTTGAACTTGTTGCACTTGTGCCTCCTCAACATAAATACCCCGGATAAAGCCACTTAGCAACAAAATCATACCCCTTCACTGTTGAGGTCCCAAAATGCCAGAAAGTTTTCCACTCTAATAGTTTCTTCCGTTGATCAGCTAGACTTTGGAATTCCCTTTCTGCTACCTGCTTCCCTGACTGTACTGATATGCAGAAGTTTAAAGGTAACGTAAACCAACATCTTGTTAATCTTTCCTACACATGGTCTCAAATAGTGGCACCTTAAGTCCAAGTGGTGATATGCCTTGTTAGGGATGAACGTGAATAATAATAAAAAAAGCTATTGATAATTAGTAATAAACAAACAGAGACTTTGATAATTAGTAATAGCACACCAAGATATGTTGATGACCAGTAATGATATACCTTGAATAATTGAGAACTGGTAAGGCTTACTGGAAGATATTGATGGCCAATAATAAGTCAATCATTATATGATTTCATGTAAGCAAATGGCGTAATTTTTAAATCAGAAAATCGTTTCCATTCTTCCTCTTTGTTCGCTGAGTCATAAAATACTAAGAACGTTTATTAACGAATACAAAACAAAACAAAAAAAAGGTAGCATAAAAATAAAATGGCGCTCGATTCTTTGTTCCTTCGAGTGTGCACAGGTAAAAATAATCTCATCTGATCTACGTTGGATGAGCTTTGTTGGCAAGATATAGACAAGGGAGTGGGATGAGATCTGAAGGGATACAAAGAAATAGTATGAGAGAAAAATTGCTTCCAGCTTGGTTGATTTCTGAAGTGTAATATTTGACATCGAGAGAAAATGTCTTGTTATATTTTAGTCAGTGTCTGTCTGGCTTTTTCTGCTGGATTTTCATGATAAAGAAAATAATCTTAGAAACACGAGCACACAGAGAGCGCTGACTACCACCAATGGCTAAGAGTACCCCACTTGACCTACTGGCCAGCAAATCTGCTAATTTTCGCGGTGTTTGCTATAAGTCTCATGATGTTCGATTCAATCTCTAGAGCCATCATTTTAGATTCTATTTCTCACATTTTTTCCGTCAATTTTAATGCAGGATCATTTTTAATGCGGGATCATTCTCAATTTGTCAGTACATTGTTTTAACCTCTTCCTTTTTTCGATACGTATCTAAGTGTATACTCGGTTTTGTCCGGAACATGATGTCAACAACCGCTCGTGTTTGCCTATAATCTAACGTAAGACGCCGATCAGCCAATCACAATGTGCAGCAATGAGCAGACGACTTTCGGATAAAAATTGAAAGAGAAAAAATCAAGACAAAACAAAAACTAAATATTACATGTTAGAAAAGAACTGCAGATGACCGAAGAAATAGGGTGTTTTTTTTTTTTTTTTTTTTTTTTTTTTTTTTTTTTTTTTTTTTTTGTTGTTTTTTTGTTTTTTCTTCGTTTTTGTTGTTGTTTTTTCTTCGTTTTTTTTGTTGTTGTTTTTTGTGTTTTTTTGTTGTTTTTTCTTCGTTTTTTGTTGTTATTTTTTTGTGTTTTTTTTTTTTTGTCAAAATAAATTAATCAAATCCCAAAACGAATTTCATTACATGTGGCGATACAACCTTACAAAAAGAGAATCCATAAGCGACAGATATGGCTGGAGGTGCACAAATCTTTTCTTATAATTTTCTTTGAAAAAAGTAGAAAAAAAAATTAACAATCTAACATTTTTTAAACCCTTCTGGCAATTTCGTTTGGAAAAAAAGAAATTGAACAAAACACAAACAAAAAAAAATACTTGAAAATAATACCTTTTTTTTTTTTTTGCTGCTTTGAACGTTTTTAAAAACCTTTGAAAGATCAAAAACAAAAACATAATTTATTCTGAAAAAAAACAAACTTTTGTTCAACATTATCTATTAAAAATGAAAACAAAAAAATATTTTTCTTATCCGTTCAAAATAAGGTAGTTTTTCTTTATGTTTATGAATTTTTAGGATATGGATTGAGAATTTCTATTATTTGGATTATTTAAACTACTGCTCTCATTTTGAGTGTTATTCTCACAATGTTTCAGTCGATATAATCTCCGGTCTTCTTCAGGCCCATCTTGCTGAAGTCATGAATCCTTCTGTCAAACTTAAGAATCTGTACGAAATTTCAAATGGAATCGTTTATTTAATCCATGGGGGTAGCATGCTCTCGTTCCATCAGCCATGACTGGGTAAAAGTTCTAAGTAATTTGCAATTGTATTTTTCATATCACCAACATTGAGGATTGAACCTTCAACCTCTAGAAAAGCATAATTTAGAACTGAATGTTACTTTATTCATATACCTTGTTGCCAATTTTCGGCAGATTTAACAACATACACATGAAGAAGGCTTAAGGTTACATCGGCTGAAACGTTGTAATAATATTATTTTATTTATTTACTTATCCTTTTTTATATTTGCTTAAGTGAATTTTAGGATATTTTTATAAAGTTGTTTTATGAGGTTCATATAAGAGTGCTTAATAATAAGAATAAAATAGAAATTAAAAAAAAAGGTTATTTAAATAAGATAAAAAGTATATATATACATATATATATATATATATATATATATATATATATATATATATGTATATATATATATATATATGTGTTTCCTTTTCAGATTAAATATGTTTTTAACTGATTTCAAAGTGTTTTTAACATGTTTTATTAACTGTTTGCTCGTATATATATATATATATATATATATATATATATATATATATATATATATATATATATCATAAGAGAGTCACGGCTTATCAACTCCCGAAAGCCACTCAAGTATAAGAGTTAATGAATGAAGATAGTATAGTAATAGTTAATGGTGCAGATTGGGTAGAATTTGGATTATTTAACAAGAACTTGTTTACGTTGGACTTGAAGGCTACCATATTGTAATCGACCGTGAAGCAGGCCACTGGAACAGTGTTGTACAGGCGGGCAGTTCTAGGAAAGAAGCTTTGTTTGTGGAATCTGTGTTTAGATTTAGGCACAGACAGAGAGTGGGAGAAATTATTGACAGTGATTACAGCGAGTCGACTGTTTTTGTGAAAGTTTGAAAGTGGAACCATAAATTAGAGCTCAGACGAGCACTTGCCATGAAAATAATGATGAAGCAGAGACAGGCTTGCAATGTCTTTTCTGTGGGAAAAAGGTTGCAGTGAAGAGAAAAGGACATCACATACTAGGTTTTGAAGCTGGTTTTGAACTCTATCAAGGCAAGATTTGACACGTTGAGCAGCTCCTTCTCAGATGTGGCAACAAAACTCCATTTTAGGAACTATATATATATATATATATATATATATATATGTGTGTGTGTGTGTGTGTGTTACTTTCTCTTTTCTCATTTTTTTTTCAAGTTTGACTCACATGAATACGTCTCCAAAACAAGGCTAGGCCTTTGCAATGAAAGCACTTAGTAGAAGAAATATTTATGAACTACTAAACAAAGCAACAGAAAATACACACAGTTTAACGAACTTCTATACACACAAGTTTATATACTCTTGCAAAGGCTAAATTCAATTTTTCTCTCATTTACTAACTACTCACTCGCATACAAGTCCACACATAACACTGACTAAACAAAGGGCAAGCATATTACACACACATGTTGCTAAGTCTACTAAACTTGCACAGATGTCGCACAAAAAGCATACGGCAACAGCCGAAATAAGCATGTCTACTCAACTTCTTCTTACAGAGCATGTATATAAACACCTGCTTTTTCACCCGGAATGTTCCTTGACACTGTGAACTCTTATTTATTGCCAACTCTTTACGTTTGGTTGTCTTAACATGTGGTCAATAAAGATTAATATATTTTGGTATAGATAATCAATTATTAAAGGCAGAAAAATATAGGAATACATCTACAATGCCTACATGCAGACTTTTTTCATCTAGAACGTTCTTGGACACTTTGAACTCCTACTTACTACAAACTCTTTACTCTTTATTGGCTAAACAAGTTGTCAATAAAATTAATATATTTTGTGATTCCTTGATAAACACAAACGCACGGCTTTTTCCTGTTTTTTTCCTCTCAAACCTGAGGACAAATGATACACACGATGAAAGACATTCACAAACTGCTGCACACACAGCAACAACATATATACACTTGTGTTCATATAACGTTTATGAATTTTGGAGATGATTGATTATTCGTATTATTTCGACTCATTGGACTAATGCTCGCCTCTCCGACCTTCTTCTAGTGTATCTTGTCAGACTCGGGAATGCTTCTGTTGAAATCAGGAAGAATTTCGAACAGAACACTTTATTTACTTCATGGGGGGGGTAGTATGCTCTCGTTCCGTCAGCCATGATTGGATAGAGGTCCTAAGTAATTCGCAATTACATTTTTCAGTCGCCCACATTGAGAATTGAACCATCACCCTTCAGAAGAAAACTAAGTTTTCCAAGGACTCTAACCCCGGTATCTAGTACGAATTATGGGAGACTTATACCTATTTTATTTCTAGTTGTAAATATCACTATTTATTATTAATCATTACTATTATATATATATATATATATATATATATATATATATATATATATATATATATATATATATATATATATATATATATCCAGTCATGGCTAATGGAAGGAGAGCATTTTACCTCGTGAAGTAAATAAAGAGTCCGAAATTTTGTCCAGATTCCCAAGTTTGACTGTAACATACTTTTGTTAATACACTTTTTGTTAATTATAGCAATGTGCTGTTTTTTTATTATTATTTTTATTATTATTATTATTATTATTATTATTATTAATCCCAGTCTGCAACACCATAACAGTATGGATAGAGCTTTTTATTCTTTTGATTTTATAATTTTCCTAAGATGAAGTCACATTTTCTTGGCTGGTTGTAATTTCTGAATGTATGCTTTTGAGATTCATCATCATCATCATGATCATGATGATGATGATGATCATCATCATGTTCAATGTATTCCTACAGAAGAGACGTTGTGAGTCTGTCCCAGCTTATTTTCATGGTAAGTGCTTGTCTAAACTCCAATCTATGGTCCCACCTTGCAAAACTTTCATAACAAGCACACGTCTAGCTAGAACTACTATTTTCCCTCCACTCTCTATCCATGCCTATATCTAAACGCAAATTCCATGGCCAAAGTTTCTTTTCTAGAGCTGTCCGTCTGTAAAACTCTGTTCTGCTGGCTTCCTTTCCAGCTGACTGCAACATGGTCATCTTCAAGTCTAATATAAACAAGTTCTTGTTGAGTCGTTCACTTAAATAATCAAATTCTTCCCAATTTCCATCACTAACGATTACTACGCTGTTGTCCCAGTTACTGCTTTACACTCATTAACTCTTATCCTTGAATGGCCTTCAGGCCTTGATAAGTGATGACCCCTTGCAAAAAAAAAAAAAATTCTGTCTCTAATAAATAGTTTTACTTTTTTGTATATAATCTTAAATGCCATCCGACATGTTTTATGTCCTCCTTTTTTTACATTTGTCTCCGATAAACTGTTTATGCGAGAATGTGCATGTATGGTGATGCACCTGTTTCTTCATTATTGCTTTGTTTTCTTTCTCGCTCATGTATTGGTGTGTGTGCGTGCGCATGTGTGTGTATGCGTGTGTATGAGTTTATTCTCTATGGACTTCAAAACGGCTGGGCCGATTTTTTTTTGAAATTTCACACAAATATAATTAAAAGTCTGGTAATGTTTTTACATAGGTGTTATAATGGAATGACCTAGCACCCCTCCGTACAATAATATACAGACAATGTAGAAATACTCCTCCGGGAATCAGAGAGTTCGAAGACAGAGAAAGAGAGAGAGAGAGAGAGAGAGAGAGAGAGAGAGAGAGAGAGAGAGAGAGAAACTCTCGTCTTGTATCCCTTTTGTAAATAAAGCTTTGTATTAACCCTAAGTGAATTTCCTGTGTTATGATCATCTAAAGAAAAATATATCAATAGGTTTTGTATCGGAATGCCTCAGATAAGTATCGAAAATGCTTAGTACACCCAGGTTGTCTTTCCGTGTTTTTTTTGTTTTTTTTACACAGGAATCACCACATTATCAAGGCCAAGAGGCCACTCGAGGATAAGGGTTAAAGAGTGTACAGTAGAAATTGGACAATATAGTAATCATTAGTAATGAAAACTCGGTAAATTTGATAACTCATATGGAACGGCTCATCAAGAACTTATTTACGTTAGACTTGAAGACAACCACATTGTAGTCAGCCGGAAAGCAGGAAAGCGGAAGACAATTCCACAGGCGTGCAGTTCTAAGAAAGAAGCTTTGTTCATGGAATCTACGTTTAGGTTTAGGCACAGATAAAGAGTGGGGGGAATTATTGATAGTGTTTTCAGCTAGACGAGTGTTTCTTGTGAAAGTTTGGCGAGGGGGGACCATAGACTTAAGCTCAGTCGAACACTTTCCATGAAAGTAACGATACATCAGAGACAAACTCTCGCAACATTGTCATTAACCACTCTCTCCAACATACAAAATGGCCACTGTGTGTGCAGGAAAGGTATACCAAACACATTTCTTGCAGACTCGTCCTTGGAATTGGTAACTTCCCGAAGAAGCTCTCTTTAATATTAGGGTTACTACGCATCGTTTCGCGTCAGTCTTAGTGGGGGTTTATATGAATCCTCTCGTCTATGAGCCCATTTTTTTTTTTTTTTATCATTCTTTCAAATGACAGTCTTCTATCATATAAACCGAACTGTTTTAAAATCATCATCATCATCATCATCATCATCATCATCATCATCATCATCATCATCATCATCATCAGTTTAATATATATTTGTCATGTTCGCATGTGTTTGACAGCTTTTGAAAATCAAGTTACAAACTACCCTAATTTTGAATGAGAAACGAAGTATAGAAAATTGTGTGGAAGACACAAAAAAGAATCGGGAAAATTCATAACTCAGAAAGCAAAAAAAGGATAATTACTGCAATAAAAAACATTGAGGAAACAGTAAAACCAGAAACAAAAAGGCAAGAAGATAAAAGAGGAAAGAGAAACATGATGATTCGTAAAAATGGCAAGAGACGATACCCACGAAAACGTGGACACAGCTAAGAAAAAGACACTTGAACAGAGAAAGATAATCGCTACTGACATCTGCACAAAACAATGCGATTAGAATCAACTATATTAAAGCTAACATAAATAAAACCCAGGAAAACAGTAAGTGTAGACTCTGCAGACAAAGAGACAAAGAATAATGCAGAAATCACATAATAAGTGCATGTGGCCAAAGTATACAAGACCCGACTGTTTGGGGAAGGCAATTCACTGGGAACTATGCAAAAGACTACAATTTGAAAATGTTGCTATTAAAGAAAATCAATCTTTATTATTGCCTGCTACAATGATGTCTGTGGTTGTCACCTGTTTATGTTTTGTATATACCTCATCATTTATATCTACTTATATCTACTCATAGATACTTATATTTACTTATATATAAAAGACCGTACAAGCAGAAGGGCCCAGCGTATAAAATCAACAGTAGATTTTTTTTTGATAAGACACTGGCGCATTCGAAGGGAATGTTTTTGTTTAGAGCACAATTGAACCATGACACTTGACTTTTGCGTTTGAAACTTTAATTCAAGCCATTATACATAAAAATAAATTTATAAAATCAACACTAGGTTCTCTACAGTGCAATGTAGATTACAATGTATTGTAGACTAATTCACTGCGAAGAGACATATGAAGTTTCCTCTGGATGCATCATGATGGGTTCATAACTAGAGCAGCCAATAGATCGATTTGATTGAAAAATGGTCGATCTCACTGATTTTGATGACAATAAAAGTATTGGAAGTGTTGAACATTTGTTGATTTTTATTCAATACCGGGCAACGCCAGGTCTTCTTTGATATATTTTTTGTGTGAGAATAAGTAAATACTACGATTCGTGGCAGTTATGGTTCCAGAATCATGATGTGTACTTTTGTAACATACTTTTGTTAATACACTTTTTTTTGTTAACTATACAATTGTGTTTATCTTGATTATTATTGTGTTGCAACGCCACAAGAGAATGGATAGAGTTTGTTATTCCTTTGATTTTATTATTTTATCAAGATGAATTCACCGAACATGTTTCTTATTCGGTTTTACGTTTGTCTTCTTTGTGTGAGCTGATTCTTAACTGTTCCTTTTTCTCTTTCTTCCAAGACCCGTGTCTGTTATTCATACAAAAAATACAACATACAAAATGGCGGAATTGTACATTCAAACAAATCGATACCATCACCATCATCATCATTAGCAACAGCACTAGCATCGGTTTAACGTTCATTTGACATGCTGGCATGTCTTTGACGGCTTTTGAAAACTGACTTCCAAAACTAACATATATCAGGCCAGGTCTTTATTTATCCCTCTTTTTCTCAGGTCCATCCTTATTATTTCCTCCAATGTTTTTCTATGTCTTCCTCTGTCAACTGACCTTGTTACTTTAACTGATC
>NC_136496.1:127091148-127128648 GCF_053919585.1 Euprymna scolopes | reverse complement strand
TGAATATTCTGGTCACATTTATCAGCTTTTCTAGTTCCTTTTTGCTTTTTGCAAACAGCTTCAAGTCATCCATATACATGAGGTGATCTATTCTTTGTTCTCTCTCTGTAAACTTTTATCTGGTATCATATTTCCTAAGCATATAGCTGAGTAGCATCATGGCTACGATAAACAGAAGTGGCGATAGAGATTATTATTAATACTCACTAGGTGTTTTCACACGTCATCATCAGAGATTACGTACTGACAACAACCGGTGGTGTTCCTTCGAGTTTGGGTGACAAGTCTACCCAGATTTCCAATACTCTCCACCTGTTTCGATAAGATTTGCATATGAATTTGCGTTATCACAACAGTTGCTATTGATTTCTTGTTGGCAATGATCGCTGGCCTTCACTGGAATTTGGGTGACAACAAGCCTCTCCAAGGTCCTAGTACCATCATGCTCATCCAGTGAAGGTCTGGTTAGTGCTTTCTCTCCTTAGTCTTTCCACCCTCCGTAACCCTTCATGACTATTTGCTGTGGTACCAATCTATCTTGACTCTTGCCACTACATTTTTGTGGTTTCAGTTTTCACAGATCCATATGGAGTACTGCTATCTTTTTGTTTTACTGCTATTCTAGTTTCCACATCTTCTACCAGTCTCTCACTCCTGGACAAGGTTCAAAAGAGAGTCGCCAACCTGATAGGTCCTGAACTGTCATCTAGGCTTCAGCCTCTGTTCATTGACGAAATGTTGCATCCCTCTGCCTGTTCTACAAGTACTTTAACGGTGAATGCTCTGACGAACTGCAAGCACTTGTGTCCCCTTGATGTAAGTACCTCCGACAAAGCCGACAAGCAGCAAAATCCTACCCCTTCACAGTAGAGATCCCTAGATGTAAGAGAGCCTTCTACGCCAGGAGTTTCTTCCCCAGAACCGCTAGACTTTGGAACTCCCTTCCAGGACCCTGCTTCCCAACTGTACTAACATGCAGAAGTTCAAGTGTAACGTGAACCGACATCTTGCTACCCAACTCCCTATATAGTACCCCTGTAGCTTATGTCCCTGATAGTAGCCTCCTACATCAAAGTGGCAACGTGCCTTGTTTGGGGTGAAAATGTTATAAAAAAAAAATGACTGGTTAATTTTTGTAGTTTATATGAGTTAATTTCCACATTCAAATGCTTTAAGTAAGATTTCAACTGTTTTCAAAATTACAGTCTGTTGTAGGTATTTATTTGCTTCTCCACGAAAGCAAAATGTGACACAAGGTCGTTTTTAATGTGAAGGGGCACTCTGGAAGTAGGCGAAAATAAAATTGCCTTAGTATAGAAGATCCCCCCCCCTTTCATTGACTAAGGACAAATTAACTTGTGTAGCGTCGGAACAGATACTACACTTTAATCCTGGACTGTGCTAGGAAAGTACCGTCTGCTGTATAGTGGCAATCTTCCCCTTGATTTCGATTTCTCCTAATCTTTTTTACAAGATTTTTGGGACTCTTCCTTCTACTCCTACAATTATTGATTTTCGTCATGTTCCATAGTTCTGTCAATTTTCTAGCAAGTTCCACGTGTTCGTTTCATATTTCTGTCACTTTGATATTTACCCTGAAATCTGCTGGGACAATAAAATGTACAATTTTGCAGTTTCTTTCCTTCTTCTTAATTAATATGACGTCCGGTCATTTTGTACCTCCGTGTCCCAAAGGATTTTGTGGTTTTCACTTTTCAATACAGTCTTTAGTTTGCACTTGTAGCATTTGTCTGCATGTTCGAACTCATTTCCATTTAATATTATTATTATTTCACTCTCTTTGAGTTCTCACACAGGTCACCATCAGAGATTGCCAACTGGCAACAACTGGTGGTGTTCCCTGGAGTCTGGATGACAATAAATTTCCCCGGATTTTTAGTAGTCTTCACCTCTGTTTGTAACCTTTGCAAATGAATTTGCATCATCGCAACAGCTGTTTATCATTGACTTCTCGCCAGCAATGACCATTGGTTTTCACTGGAATTTGGGTGGCAATAAGCCTCCCCAAGGCCCTAGTCCTCTTCACACTCACCCAGTGGAAATCTGGTTGGTGCTTTCTTTCCTAGGTTTGTCCATCCTCTTTGACCCTCCGCAACTATTTAGTGTGATGCCAGTTGATGCAGACATTTTTTTTTGGAGGGAGGGGGTAATTATTATTATTGGTGGAGAGTTAACATTATTATTATTGGTGGTGTTGTTGTTGGTGTTGTTGTTGTTGTTGTTGTTGGTGGTGGTGGTGGTGGTGGTGGGAGACAAGGCAAACTGTGGGAACTACCGGGGCATTTCTCTCCTCTCTACCACAGGGAAAGCCCTAGCTCGGGTTTTGGCCAACAGGCTTACACCCCTTGCAGAAACCATCCTTCCCGAGTCCCAAAGTGGCTTTCGACCAAATAGAGGCACGATGGACATGATCTTCACTGCTCGTCAACTCCAAGAAAAGTGCAGAGAGCAAAATTTACCATTATACATGGCTTTTATAGACCTTACTAAAGCCTTTGACTCTGTGAACCGTCAAGCCCTTTGGCTGGTTCTTGCAAGGTTTGGATGCCCAGAGAGGTACATTCGGGTACTGAGACTGCTGCATGACAATATGTCAGCTACAGTCCTCAGTAGTAGTGGAGATGAAACAGAGCCCTTCAGGGTTGACACGGGAGTGAAACAGGGATGTGTCATTGCCCCAACCCTGTTCTCCATCTTCATTACTGCTATCCTCCATCTTACGGACAAACATCTTCCCCATGGAGTTCGGATTATGTACAGAACCGACGGCCGACTTTTTAACATCAACAGATTTAGGGCCAAAGGTCGAACGAACACCATATCCATTATGGAGCTACAGTATGCAGACGATAACGCCCTTGTAGCCCTCTCAGAAGAGGACCTACAGTGTACACTGGTTGCCTTCACGAGGGCGTACAAACAGCTAGGACTAACAATTAATATAAAAAAAAACCAAATCCTCCATCAATCACCACCAAACAGTACTCCAGTCTCACCCCCAAACATCTCCATTGACAACGCAAGACTGGAAAATGTGGACCACTTCCCATACCTAGGCAGCATCCTATCATCAAAAGCCAACATAGATGATGAAATACAACACCGTCTCAGCTGTGCCAGTGGGGCTTTCTCAAGGCTAAGGAAGAGAGTATTTGAGAACCGTGACCTTCTGGCAAAGACCAAAATCATGGTATATAAAGCTGTCTTGCTGCCCACTCTTCTCTATGGATCGGAGACCTGGACCACATACAGGAGGCACGTAAAAACCCTGGAGACGTACCACCAAAGATGCCTCCGAAAAATCCTCAGAATTAGTTGGAAGGACCGACGCACCAACACCAGCGTCCTGAGTGAGGCTGACATTCCCACTATCACCGCTACTGTTGCTCAACGCCAGCTCAGATGGACTGGTCATGTTGTCCGAATGCCGGATCTCCGCCTCCCAAAACAGATTTTCTACTCTCAGCTTGTTGAGGGAAAGCGTGCCCAGGGTGGCCAAAAGATGAGGTATAAGGACAACATCAAAGCAAATCTAAAGCGGTTTCACATGGACCTTAAGACATGGGAGGACGTGGCTGGGAGCAGGTTGGCATGGAGGAGCGCTGTCCACAAAGGTGCTGCGCTTTATAGTAGTGACCTAAATAAAGCTGCTGAGGATAGGCGCAAGCACAGAAAGGACAGATTATTAACCAGACACACCCAACCCTACCCCACCACCACTACCTTTATCTGCCCAAATTGCACAAGACAAATTGGGTCTAGGATTGGGCTCTATGCTCACCTGAGGACCCACAGAAGCCACAACGGAGGACAGTCTTACTCGGACACGAGTGACCGCCGATGATGATGATGATGGTGGTGTGAGATTCCCAAATCAAGGTAAAATATATTATTTATATGAAATCCACTGACATTTGTAATTCGCTTCAAACAATTCTTTTCTTATTTGCCTCTTGGGAGTAAAAAAAAAAAAAAAAAAAAAATTCATTAAAATAAATGACACTTTCCAGTCTTTATTTGTTTCTATTTGAATTTGTTAACAATCAATAAAATTCAAAGTCTGCTTCATTCATTGAATACATAAACACCCGCGAGACAATTTGTTTGTTGCTTAAAAATACAATAAAAGGGAGGGGGGGGGTAGAAATATAGAATAAAAAGTAATTGAATAATAAAACAAAAAGGAAAAGAAAAAAAAATGTTAAAAGAAAAAATTCAAACTAGAATGGAAAAGAAAATATTCTAATTCTATTTTCTGTTTCTTTTCGAAAAATGGCAGGAGTATCTGAAGAATTAAATATTTGATATTTTGTTTATTTTTTTATTTTTTTTTTTTTATTTGTTTTTAACGTTCTTTGTAGTCCGGGATAACGCGTTTGGGCTTCTCTCCAAACAGGCGGTCGTCATGTTGTCTGCCGTGTTTCCTTGAATGTATACGAAATCAAAATAATAAGAGAAAAAGGACCATGATAAAGAAACAGTTGAATTTACACAACAGCTGTCTGTCTGTCTGTCTGTCTCTCTCTCTCTCTCTCTCTCTCTCTCTATATATATATATATATATATATATATATATATATATATATATATATATATATATTAGTAATTTAAATTTTATGATGCGAAACGAAACGGTTAACCATTTCGCATCATAAAATTTAAATTACTAAATTATGATTTATTTGCTCTATCTGGTATTTTTCTTTACACAGGCATCACCAGATTATCAAGGCCAAGAGGCCACTCGAGGATAAGGGTTAAAGAGTGTACAATATTAATTGGACAATATAGTAATCATTAGTAATGAAAATTCGGTAAATTTGATAACTTATATGGAACGGCTCATCAAGAACTTGTTTACGTTAGACTTGAACACAACCATATTGTAGTCAGCCGGAAAGCAGGAAAACGGAAGACAATTCCACAGGCATGCAGTTCTAAGAAAGAAGCTTTGTTCATGGAATCTACGTTTAGGTTTAGGCACAGATAAAGAGTGGGGGGAATTATTGATAGTATTTTCAACTAGACGAGTGGAGCAATTTTCCTTTAGCTGGGATTGTCTTTATAAAATATGGCAGCCAATAATATTTTGTAAGAGCGATAATCACTGGATGTGCATACTAGTAGATTTATTGCATTACATTATTCTGAAGTGTGTGTGTATATATATATATATATATATATATATATATATATATATATATATATATATATATATATATATTTCATGATTTTCTTGGGGGTACAAAACTTTATTAAGGCAATCATGAAGGGAAGACGTATTCCTTCGGAATTCATTTTATATTAAAAAAATAAAAACAAAAAGACCGAGGAGAAAAGGAAAATGGATAGCGACTAAAAAATAAAAGTAGGGAAATAGAAAAAATAAAATAAAAACGAGTCAATTGACATGTTTCGCTCTCACTCATCAAAATTGGAATCGAGGGATTTATTTTTTAGTAATTTGTTTTTCTTAATGATAAAATCTAAAAAAAAAAAAATAAAATAAAAAATAAAAATAAAAAAAAAGAGACGGGAGCAAGAGCAATCCTATAGGGATGAATTTTAGAGGCTGATCACGTTCAAACCTAACAAGCAGTCCTTTTGCTTACAAAGGGAAGGCTTCCTCAGGCGAACGTGAACAGTCTCCAAGACTTTTATATGATATACAGAGTGAGCTCGACTCAATACGGAGAAAGAATCGATGCTGAAGTTCGTTGCACAATCCCGGTATTGAATAAAGTGTTCCGTTATAGCGGATCCATATGTGTTGTTTACAGCGTCGGTAGGTAGGAATGTTCCATTCCTGATTCTTTTTTTTTTTTTTTTAATTTTTTTTTATTCAATTTTCACCCCAAACAAGGCACAGTGCCACTTTGAAGCAGGGGGCTACTATTAGGGAATTAATTAGCGGGGTCATTATGAGGGGAGAAGAGTAGAAAGATGTTTGTTAACATTACACTTAAACTTCTGCATATCATTGCAGTTGGGAAAGCAGAATCCCGGAAGGGAGTTCCAAAGACCCGCAGTTCTGGGGAAGAAACTATTGGAGTAAAAGGCTCTCTTGCACCTAGGGATCTCTACTGTAAAGGGATGAGACTTAGTAGCTTGTCGGGTTTGTCGGGGGTAGTTACGTCGGGGAGGTACAAGTGTTTGCAGTTCGTCAGAGCATTCACCATTAAAGTATTTGTAGAACAGGCAGAGGGATGCAACATCTCGTCGATGGGACAGAGGTTGAAGCCTAGATGACAGTTCAGGACCTATCAGGTTGGCGACTCTTTTTTTAACCCTGTCCAGGAGCGAGAGACAAGCAGCAGATGCACCAGCCCAGATGTGACAACAGTACTCCATACATGGGCGAATGGTTGCCTTATAGAGGTATAGGATACTGGCAGGCGTAAGTAGTTTTCTAGCACGGTAGAGGGAGCCAACCTTCCTTGCAGCAGCCTTGGCAATGCTCTCAATGTATCTATTCCAGTTCATATTCCCTGTAAACGTTAGGCCGAGGAGTTTAAAAGAAGTACTTTCAGGCAATGTGTTCTTGGCCATTGCTATTGGTGGTAGAGAAGGTTTCTTGTAGTTATTGAAGGAAACAAGCTTAGTCTTAGCAGCATTGAATGTGACCAACCATTTTTGTCCCCATTCCACTACGGATTAGAGGTCGTCCTCTAGTGTTTCTGCCATTGCCTTGGATATGTGTTCATTTGTTTTCCCCTCATATCTGTTATAGAGAGTGGTGTCATCGGCAAATATACCCATCTCCGAAACAATATTATCAAGGAGGTCGTTTATGAATATCAGGAATAATAGAGGTCCAAGGATAGACCCCTGAGGTACTCCTGCATTTATGTCATATTGTTTGGATGTATGTCCGTCAAGGACAACTTTGATTTTTCTATTACTTAAGAAGGATTTAATTACATAATGAATTCTTCCAGTGATTCCATATGATCTAATTTTCCTTAGAAGACCATCGTGCCATACCCTGTCAAAAGCCTTAGATATATCAAGGGCTACCGCTCTACCCTCCCCTGTTTTATCCAATGAACAGTATATACGTTCAGAAACTACAGTTAAGATATCTGCTGTTGAACGGGCTTGCCTGAATCCATATTGTTTGTCAGTCAGGAGCTTAGCAGCTGTTAGGTGCTGGACTAGGGCTTGATTAACTAAGGACTCAAATATTTTGGCGAAAAGCGGGAGGAGGCTAATGGGGCGATAATTTAGTGGGTCAGTTCTTTCACCAGAATTCTTGAAGACTGGTACCACAGAGGCGGTTTTCCAGCAGTCGGGAAAACAAGATTCGTTAAGGCATTTATTGTAAAGTTTGGACAGAACTGGAGCAACCTCGGCAGAGCATTTTTTTAATAGCACAGCCGGGATGAGATCTGGTCCACATGCTTTTGAGGTGTCTAGGTTTTTTATAATAGCATGTACCTGAGAAGGGGTGATTTTCAAATCGTCAAGTGTGGCGTCTGTTCGCAGAGGAAAATCAGGGAGTGAGTGGTGTACCGAGTTCAGTGTGGAGTTTGAGGCAAACCGACTGGCAAGCAGATTAGCCTTGTCAGTTGCCGTGCAAGCAACCTCATGATTGTTTGTTAGTGGGGGAATAATTGACTGTCCATTATTAACTACGCTGTTGTAGATTTTCCCAAAATCCCGGGTTCCTAATTTCTGTGCTTTGATGCGTTTTCTGGTGGCTTCAGAGTAATCTGTCTTAGCTGTGTCTATCACTCTCTTACAATTATTTCTAGCTTCTATAAACTTCTGTTTATTTGAGCTGGACTTATGTCGGTTGAATCTGCGGAAACCATGCTGCCTTTGACAAATGGCAGTTGCACAAGCAGAAGTAAACCATTGGGGAGAGTGGGGTTTGCTATAGTATTTCCGTGCGGGAACATGTGCTTCAATAGCAGTTTTGAACCATTCAGTTGTCTCATTTGCACACTGTTCCGCTGGAAGAGTAAAGATATTTTGCCATGGGGCATCTCTGATGAGCTCCCTGATGGCTTCCCAATCAGCCTTTTTGTAATACCTCATTGTTTTGAGAAGTGGGTCTTCAGTTTTAGGGCGAGAATTTAGGGTGATTTCTACCATTATCACAGCGTGATCAGCATTCCCGAGTGGGTTGTGGGCATTTGTTGTACAGTCATCATATAGACTCCAAGTCCATGCATATGTCTGTCCGAGTCCTTACGGTAGAGTGGGAGATAACCAGGCATGTTAAAGTGGTTAGAGGGAATGGAGGAGTGAAGGTTAGTTTCACTTAATGCTAAGATATCCGGGGTGTTTACAAGGAGAAATGACTCAACATCATCTAAGTTAGTTCTAAGCCCGCGGATATTAGTAAATGCAAGCCTCAAGGGAGGAGGCAGGTTGGTTTTCTTTGAGTTTGGTCCTGGTTTAAACGTAACTTTTGCTTGAGCTGTCATTTCATTTTATTTTATTTAAAAGTTTCAGTTAGGGTGGATGAGTGAGGGGGTGCTGGACAAGTAGTTGTGCAGAATACCAGACATGCAATACAAGTAGACCATCAGCTGTCCTTACCCACAGGATTGTGGCCTCAGGAAAGCCCACCGGGGATGAGTGCAGGGTCCCTTTCCATGCGCGACATGGCACTACAAACATCCCGATATTTTACAACTGTTGATGGAGCAGCCGCTCTAAGCGCTACCAAAGAGTTAGGGCTCCTGTACTATCAGTCGGAAACAGCAGCCAGGAACTGTCAATCCGGTACCCTCAATCCATTAGGCAAAGCCAGCCCAGTCCAACTGCACCGACATATATGGCACTGAAGCACCCCACTGTGTCCAGTTTAGGGGGATGGGATGTGGCGGGAGTGGGGAAAAGCGGCGTTCATTGCCCTAGTCAGGAAACAAGGTCAACCACTGGGTGATTCAGACGAGTCCCTGTTGATAGTACCTCTACGCCTGGCCAATAGGCAAAGAAGGAGTATGAAAGCCGGGCGATAGACAGAGTCTATCTCCTCCTTAAGCAGTTTAGGTTTGCCAACCGGTAATTTGTTTGAGTCACCAGCTCTAGGAAGGTTGTCGTCCAGGACTGAAGAGGCCTCCCTCCCCTAGGTTTAGTTTCAGAGTTTTCCTTCTCTTAGACGGATGGCCTGGGAAGGCCTACGGGTCCATCAGCTCCGAGGGGGTTCGCCCCGCGCCTGGGTCCTAATCCAGGTATTTCTGCGACCCCGCATGGGTAGTTAATATTTATTGGTTATTTAGGTTAATATCTCCTGGAAAAATCGGGCATTTAGGTTAGCTTCTACAGAAAATTTTCACTCCTCAAGCGTGGTTAAAAAAGGGCATTATTATGCTTTCCATTTTCATTTTTACTGGGAGAGGGTATAGGTAAAAATTCATGCAGTGGAAGCAGCTAAATTTGCTACAGTATTGTATCGAGAGAGACGAGTTAATGTATGGTTAGATATAGTTTTGTAAGTTTAGCAATGTATGGTTAGACATGGTTTAGTAGGTTTAGGAATGTATAGTTAGATATGGTTTAGTAGGTTTAGGATTAGGATAAAGTGTTAAAGTATGATCTACTTGCTATTAGAAATTCTGATTTGGTGCCCAAACCGGACATTTAGTAAGACTGAAAGATAAGATATGCTCAGTATAGATACAAGAGAACATTTGATATGGAGTACAGTTATACCTGATAGATATAGGTTATTGCATATTCTGTAAGTATAGTTAAAGTATAGATGGATGGATAAGTAGTATTGTATACGAATGCATGGAATTTTAGACAATTTGAGTAATTTGAGTAAGTTGCCTTTAGACTACAACGAAGGAGAATGACTACACCTTTCTCTTAATATCCGGAAGTTTTTATTTCAATGAGTACCGGTTTAGTTTGTGTAATAATTATTGCAATACTATCTCTTAATAAAGAGATATTAATGGTTACTATTCATTATAGATTACTTAAGTCAATGTATAGGACTATGGCTAGTAAGTATTTACTTAGAAGCTTGGTTATGGGTTAGGAGTTATAATCAGGAGCATGCCTGGGAAATTTTAGGTATTAATGGGTATCGATTTACGAGTTTGTTAGGGTCAAGGGCTGAGAGCAAGGACCACTCTAAGTTACGTGAGACGGATTAGGTTTAGTGGCAACTTAGGAAATAGAGCAGTTTTGATTTGTTAGTGATCAGGAGAAAGAGAATTTAAGTAAAAAATAATAAGGTTTGTCATGCAAAACAGACAAGGCAGTCATCTTGGAGGTAAAGTATCTATAGGAGGTACTTAGTATACAAGCAGCAGTATTTTGAAGTTTTGAGAGGAATTTTAGGTACAATAGTTTCATGGCTTATTGTACAAGTCCGTAGTCAAGGTGAGGGACGAAGCACTTCTAATATAGAAACTGGGTTTATCTAATTTCAAAAGTAGTTGACTAGAGTATTATTAGGTGTTCTACTTAGCTTAGGGATAGAATGAAAATTTAAGGTAACATTCAGGGTGATATGAGCAATTTCATGAGGATTAGATATATGATCACTGGATGTTGAACTGCTCAGGAGGATTCTTGTATCAATTAAGAAGGATGTCTTGGTGATATAAGTTTTGAGAAATTAAGAGTCTGGGGATACAGAGAGTTTTGAGCTGATGAGGATTCAGTCTAGGCGATTGTATATAGGTAGCCAAGGTGGTTTAGTTTAGTACGCACGTATTGTACATATTAAGTATACTGCTTCAGTTCTATCCTCTATCGCAAAGGAAAATCCGTTTGTATTTCGGTTGGCAATTTTGTCAAGAGAGGAAATTTAAAACAGCTTATCTAATTGTTGATGATATCAGTTTATAGACAATAGTACAGACTGATAAATTGTTGTGTAAGGAATAAGAGCCCCTCATCTTTAGATGAGATGATGGATCAAGAGCATAAGTTCGGAGCAGGGATCCGGAAAGGAAATGGCAGTGTACAAGGAAGGGGGGGGGTCACTGATGTCTAAAAAAAAAAAATAAAAAATAAAAATTGCCTTTCGATGGCTGATTGTATTAAGTATCGTACTTAAATAAAGTTTTCATATCCTCTAAATAAATTAGCATAATTTCATATCCTCTAAATAAATTAGCATAATTTCATATCCTCTAAATAAATTAGCATAATTTCTTTTCTTTTTTTTTTTTACCGAATTTGTCTTACTTTGCTCGATACATGTTGTTGTATGCGACTTACCAATTTTAAAGACGTTCGACCTACGTAGTAGGCACCACAACCACATTTAAATGAATAAATGACATTACTAATATGATGAGGGGGTAGAATATTTTTTTTTATTGGAAGCCATTAATGGTTTTGTATTATACACAACACGAACATTTGAAGCAAAATAACATCCTTCAACAGTTGAACTAATTTGTTTGGTGAATTTTTCACTTACTTTCCCCAACCACGGCAATCGAATATAAACCGGACATTTATCCACCATATTGGATTTTGTTCGTAAAAAATCTGCTCTTTTCCTTTTAATGGTGATTTCAATTACGTCTAAAGGATATCCATTATTGGACAAAGCATCTGTAATTGTATTTAATTCCTCATCCAATTTTTCTGGCGAGCAGATCATTAGCGCATATCCAAATTAAATTATATTTACGCTTGTTAGGGCAGAATGAATCCCGGCGTGTATACAACCCAGTGAATGTTGGTTTGCGATAAATCGATGTAAGGTAACTAGAGTGAGTTTTTATTACCAAAACATCGAGAAACGCCAGAGTGGAATTATCTTCACTTTCATATGTATACTTTAACGCCGGATGCATACTATTTAGTAACGAGAAAAATTCGTTTGCCTCCGAATTACTATCAAATAGGCAAAACGTGTCGTCTACATATCTAAAATAGACCAATGGTTTTATGGGTTCGGACATTAATTTTTCCTCATGGAATCCTACAAAAATGTTGGCCAATGTGGGTCCCAAAACGGAGCCCATCAACACACCATCAATTTGCCTGTACATTACATCATTAAAGCTAAATTCAACGGATGTAACGGCAAATTTAATTAGTTCAACAAATACGTGTTCAGGAACGGAAGGTGTTGGACTTTGGCTGCGATATAAAAAGTCAGCACAAATATCTATCGTTTTTAAAACTGGGTCGCAAGTAAATAAATTGCTGATATCATACGAACATAAATTTATTTGTACTCGTTGATTTTTGCATGTTGTCAGCGAAATGAAATGTATCTTTCAGACAGTATTTACTATAATAATTTGATACTGGCTGAAGACTATTGAAGATCCATTTTGCAACCTTCTGTTGTGAGGACCCTACCATAGATAGAATGGGTCTTAAGGGAATATCCGCTTTGTGTGTTTTGGGTAGGTCATATAATCTTGGACGGATAGAGCCCGAGGGGCTAATCTCACTAGCTACCTCAGAAGAAAGTAAACCACTTTTTAGCCATATAAATAATTTTTTCTGGAATTTAGATTCCAGAGTACTCGTGGAATCATGGTTATCAACAGGGCCTAATTTAACAAATTTGTCACTATCGCTTTTGATGAGTGAGGGCGAAACATGTCAATTGATTTGTTTTGATTTTTTTCTATTTCCCTACTTTTATTTTTTAGTCGCTATCCATTTTCCTTTTCTCCTCTGTCTTTTTTTGTTAATATAAAATGAATTCCAAAGGAATACGTCTTCCCTTCATGATTGCCTTAATATATATATATATATATATATATATATATATATATATATATATATATATATTTAAATATTAATTATTAATTAATAATTATATAATATATTCAAAAAAACTCGAATAAACCTAGAACCCCATCTTCCAACGTAGACCCCTACTACCATGTCTCCTTCTCCAACATCAGGGGTCTACGTTCCAACCTTCCAGAGGTTGAAACCCAATTACAGGAGACGACACTGGGCATATTCTTTCTAAGCTACACTGGAATAGGGCCGACCACTTCCTTAGATGAGTTCATAATTAACGGATACTCTAACTTAACATCTAAATCTGACCCCCAAGATCGCCATGGGCATGGAATATGTGCCTACATTAAAGATGGCAGGGATATCTCTAGAGAAGATCCTAATTTACCATATATGTGCTTCCGGGTTGCACTTGCTTACACCACTGCATTTATATTTGCCCTCTATAGGCCCCACAACAGCGGAGTTACTATCTTTAAGAGCATATATGAGAAAATAGACCACATCCTGTCTGCACACCCCACGGCTAACATCCACATATGTGGTGACTTCAACGTCCATAACGTGGAATGGCTGACCCACTCAAATAAGACGGACGATGAGGGGAGGTTTTGTCATGATTTTGCCATTGCTTATGACCTCACTCAGATTGTTCACGAGCCCACCCATGTGCCCGATACTACCGGTCAATATGCAAGTCTCCTAGACCTTTTTCTCTCCACTTCCCCTGAGCTATGTTCATGTTCTGTTCTTTCTCCTCTAGGATCATCCGACCACTCCGTCGTATCAGTTAAGATAAAAATGAAATGTAATAAGTCCCCAGGCGTACCCCTCCACCGTACTGTATACCGATACTCCATGGCTGACTGGGATAGCTTCCGTACATTTATATCTGATCTACCTCTGCATTCCATGTTTAAAAATGATGTGTCCTCTATAGTATCAGACCTGACCGAATGGTTAATTGTAGGCATAGACCGATTCATACCATCTAAAAAATTCCAACAAAAACCTAACAGTCAGTCATGGTTCTCCCCTGACTGTACTGCTGCCATAGCGCACAGAAATCGCTTTTTCCATAGCTACCAACGTAATAGATGCACTGAGACTAAAGCTGCTTTCAGGAACGCCAGCAACCACTGTAAAAGAGTAATAAAAAATGCAAGAGAGCTATATGCCCAGTCTGTTAAATTCAAAGTAGCTGATCAGCGGCTTGGTTCCCACCAGTTTTGGCAAATAACAAATAGGATCCTGAACAGAAGTGTGCATTCTATCCCAACCATTATCAACGGACCAGAGGTCATCTCGTCAGCTTCAGACAAGGCTAAACTATTTGCCAAAAACTTTGCAGCTAATTCTACCATACGCGACGAAGGCCATCAACTCCCCATATTTCCTCCTATAACACAGAACACGCTAGGTAACATACAAATATCTGTGCATGAGGTCGCCAAGCTAATCAAGAACCTTGATTCCAGTAAAGCTACTGGCCCTGACGGCATCCCAATTATAGTGTTAAAAAAGCTTCAACCAGAACTTGCTCCCATACTTACGAAACTGTTTAAATGTTGCCTTAAGGAGAAGTGCTTTTCAACACCTTGGAAAACCTCATCAGTATGCCTTGTATTTAAGAACTCGGGTAATAAGTCATCTCCCTCTCAGTACAGACCAATAAGTCTCCTGTGTGTCATGAGTAAGTTGCTGGAATCCATATTAAATAGAGAAATAGTCAACCACCTCAGCAGAAATAACCTTCTAAGTGACATGCAATATGTTTTCCGTTCTGCAAGATCTACCGCAGATGTGCTAACGGTTATATCTCATAGGATTATTGAATCTATTGACAAAGGCTTCCTTTCCAGGGCAATTGCTCTTGACATATCAAAGGCCTTCGACAAAGTATGGCATAAAGGCCTACTTCACAAGATCTCCAGCTACGGTATAACTGGAAATATTCTCTCTATCATTAAATCATTTCTCTCTGATAGGCTCATAAGAGTAGTGGTTGATCGACAAAAATCAGAGGCCAGCAGTATTAATGCTGGAGGAGTCCCTCAAGGGTACATCCTGGGCCCAACTCTCTTCCTGATCTACATCAATGATTTCCCTAAACACATACTTAAATCATTCGTTGACATCTATGCTGATGACATGACCATCTACAGCAACACATCAAAGGCCGTAAATGACAAAGCTCTCTCCGATTCTCTCTTCTCTGATCTCGAGCGAGTGGTTCAGTGGGGGAAGAGGTGGCTGGTTACCTTATGCATCTAAAACCAAACTCCTATCTTTACATCATCAACGCTCTGATCCCCATCTGGCATCAATTGAAATGGATGGATCTCGTCTAGGAGAAGCCCCTTCACTCCTGATCTGAAATGGAACACGTACATCAAGTCTGTTGCCAAGGTCGCTGGAAAGATGGTGGGATCCTTCTACCGCTCCAGAAGATATCTCACTACTGATGCAATTCTCTATCTATATAAAAGCCAAGTACGTCCAAGGATGGAATACTGCTGCCATATCTGGGCAGGAGCTGCTAAAAACAGCCTATCCTGCCTTGACAGAGTACAAAATAGACTTCGTAGCTTAGTGGGGGATGCACTTTTCTCTTCCCTGCAACCTCTCTCCCACAGAAGAGACGTTGCAAGCCTATCTTTGTTTTATCGTTATTCCATGGCAGGTGCTCGTCTGAACTCCAATCTCTGGTCCCCCCACGCCAATCTTTTACAAAAAACACCTGTCTAGCTGAATCCACTGTCAAAAACTTTCCCTACTCTTTATCTATGCCTAAATCAAAACGTAGATTCCATGAACAAAGCTTCTTTCTTAGAACTGCACGCCTGTGGAACTCTGTTTCATCTGCCTGCTTCCCTCCTGACTACAATTTGGATGTTTTTAAGTCCAACGTAAACAAATTCCTGATGAACCGCCCCCTTAAGTAGACACTTTTAATATCCACACTAACGTACTGTACTTACAATAACCCTTATCCCTGAGTAGCTTCCGGGCCTTGATAAGTGGTGACCACCTTGTAAAAAAAAAATATATATATATATATATAGACATGACAGAAAAGAATAGACACTAAGATAAATATTTTTCTTAAGATTAATATATGCTTATTTATATTTACAGACAAGAATTGTGCTGAAAAAACTTAGAGTATCTCATTAAAATTACATCTAACAACATTGAAGCATGCCACGAACCAAAGTAGCATCAGACCTCTCAGAATTTCTGCGAGGATGAATATTCAACACAAAATAGCAGGAAATCTTTCAATACCCCTACCTACTGTTAATAGAGTGATCATACTATTCACAAGGAATGACATAGAGTGCACAAAACCTCATCCAGGTTACCCCGGGCCTACTGAAAGAACTTTGTTTCTTGTGAAAAGAAATGTTGAAAAGGACCCTCGATGCAAAGCCTCTGACATTGCAACACAAGCTGGTGTCAGTCCCAGAACAGCTGTCGGGTATCTTTACAAGCTGGGCAACAATGGTAGAGCTGTGAGAAAGAAAACCTCTTCTTCATTCTGCCAATATCGAGCACAGAAAAGATTGTGCTCGTGAGATGGTGGAGAGATATAACCTTTTGGACCAATGTCATTTTTTCTGATGAATCACGATTTGCATTATTTCCCGACAGTGGAAGGGTATGGGTGTGGAAGCAAGAATTTGACTTTAAAAGACTGCAGCCAATGCTGAAACATGAGGGGAGGGGGGGTTCTTGGTTATGGAATCGGATGCAATTTGGAATGATGGTAGAGTGCGAAGAAAACATCAATTCTGCTAAATATGTTTCAATACTACATGACGTACTCCTACCAATATTCTCAAGTGGTAAAATGAACCAAGTTAACTCCTTCTCACTCTACTGCTTGTTGAACAAGTTTCTTTCTTAAAACATCTTATCTGTGGAACAAGATACCATGTCTGCTTCCCAGCCGATTACAGCCAGGTTGTCTTCAAGTTTAATATAAACAAATATTTGTTTAACAGTCCTCTTAGATAATCAAATCCTCTTAAGTAATCTTTTACCTATTTTACTCATTGTTTCCGGACCTTTTATGGCAGCAACTGTCTAACTAATTTCTTCATCCTTGAGTAGCACCCAGGCCTTTATGTTTCTACATTTTTGAGATGAGGATTGATCATTCATATTATTTGGATTCTTCAGACTACTGTTCTCATCTTGAATGTCATTTTCACAACGTTTCATCGATGCAACCTCTGACCTTCTCCAGGTGTATTTCGTTGAACTTTGGAATCTTTCTGTCGAACTCTGGAATTTGGACGAAATTTCGAACGGAATAGTTTTTATTAAATCCACAGGAGTAGCATGATCTTGTTCAGTCAGCCATGACTGGGTAGAAGGCCTAAATAATTCGTCATTGTATTTTTGGTGTTAACTTTCAACCTCCAGAAGTGTGTAATTTTTACAACTGAATTTTACAAAGTACCTTATCCACTATGCCATGCATCTGTGGATTAAATAAAGGATTCCATTTGAAATTCTGTGCAGATTTCTGAGTTCGACAGAAAGATTCCTGAGTTCGACATGATACACCTGAAAAAGGTCGGAGATTACATCAGCTGAAACGTTGTAAAAAAATCACACTCAAGATGAGAACAGTAACCCAAATAATTTAAATAATACGAATGCAATGATAAATTTACAAATAAAAATGAATTTTTGAAGATGTTCGGCAATCATTTAAAAAGGCCACAATAGAAGTGCAGCAACTGCAGCATCGAGTGATGGCGAATCGTATGTGCTTGTTAAAAATGATAATGGCCTTAATTATTTAGCGACAGCAAGCAGTGAAAATCAACAGGTCTCGGTAGAATGACCACAAGAACCGACCGAATCATCTGTGCCACATCTCCAAAGAAGCCACAGGAGAAGGAGACCACCTCATAGCTACTACATATGTGATTATGAGAACAAGGAGCGAGGATAATAAACAGAATTAATCCTTCCGACAAAAGCGACAGAGAAAACATGAAAGGTAATTTATATAACGACCAGGCAAAATACTAAAAGCGAAGAGCGTTCATGCATTAGGCAGAACAAACAAGGGAAGCAGAAATAGCAACAGCAGTTTATTGTTAGATTATGAAAGAAATTGAACAAGTCATCAAAAGAATTGGAAAAACGGTGTTTACTAAGTGTCTACACCCAATTAAAAGATTATCCCGGTCTTTTTTTTTTCTGTATTCTTTCTTTTCATCTTCATAGATTAAAAAAAATAGAAGAGTGTATTCTTTCGTTGTTTAGTATAGTTCAGTAAAGATACTTTGGATATGATTAAAGGAAGGTAACTATTAACGAACTCATAGCATTTGTACCCTCTCAGTATAAATATCCTTGATTAATCTAACAAGCAGCAAAATCCCACCCCTTCCTAGATTTCGGACAGCTTTCTACTATAATAGTTTCTTCCCTTGAATTGCTAGACTTTGCAATTCCCTCCATGTTTCCTGTTTCCCTGAATATACAAACAAGCAGAAATTTAAACGTAATGTGAACAAACATGTCACTGCTTAACCCGCTACATAGTGTCCCTGTAGATAGGGTCCTAAATAGTAACCCTTTATGTCCAAACGGCACTGTGCCTTGTTTGGGACGAAAAAAATATTGTATCATTGTGTTCCTCTACCGATCTACAAACTTACAGAAAAACGGCATTTGTATTGGATGTAATTCATCACTGTTGACATTAAAAAGTGGAAGCTGAACTCGGAATATGTCATGGACAAATATGAATGGAAGAAGATTTACCTGTGTCAAAACCTGCAAGGAGAAAACAACATCATTAGAAGAAGAAGAAGAAGAAGAAGAAGAAGAAGAAGAAGAAGAAGAAGAAGAAGAAGAAGAAGAAGAAATGTATATTTATCTATATATAGTCTATTAGTAATGAAGATTTGGTATCTGTCAGTCTGAAGCTATAACAAAACTGTTTTGTACTATTGTACAATGGCATATATCTATTAATAATGGAGATTTGGTATCTGTCTGTCTGAATCCCAAACTATAATATTTCAGACTATCTTCAATACTCAATTTCCCCGAAATGTATGCCTGGTTGATTACCAAAATAAAGATTTAGATAATACAAACCTTACTAATATTTTCTGGAATAGGGGAACTGCACTTTGATGAACACACCATCAATTACTATGGCTAATAGAAGTCTACTTGAGAGTCCAACATTCGCAGGTAACATGAAATATACTCAAACTCTACTGTAAACAACGTGGGCTCCTTCTATTGGGCTAGAAAACTTTTCACATTTGAAAGTACTCTATATCTCTACAAAGCCACCATTCGCCCATGCATAGAATATTGTTGCCATATCCAGACTGGTGCATCAACCACTAGCCCTTCCCCCTTAGACAGAACCCCCAAAAGAGCCTCTAATATAATATCCCACTGTCTACCAAGTTCCAACCCTTGTCGCATCATCAAAATATATTGGCTATGAATTTGTTCTGCAAATACTTGAATAAAAAGTGCTTTGACGAATTTACTGCACTTGTATCCCTCCTCAACGTAAATTACATAAACAAAATATCTTTGTCATAGAGGTCCCTAAATGCCGAAAAGTTTTGCTCTAATAGTTTCTTTCATCAAGCAATTTGCCTTTGGAATTCTCTCCCTGCTTCCTGTTTTCCCGACTTCACCAATATGCTGACATTTAAATGTGATGTGAGCAAACATTTCCCTGCACATAACATTACATAGGATGTGCATATCAATCTGGCACCAAATTCATTGAAGTCCCTTCCATCCTAGTGAGAATGTCTCTTTTTATTATTATTATTTTTTTTTTAATTAAATTTTCACCCCAAATAAGGCACATTGCCACTTTGGTGTAGGGGGATACTATCAGGGGTAACATCTACTGGGGCACTATGTTGGGATTTGGGCAGCAAGATATCTGTTCACGTTACACTTGAACTTCTGCATGTCAGTACAGTTGGGGAAGCAGGGACCTGGAATGGAATTCCAAAGTCTAGCGGTTCTGGGGAAGAAACTACTGGAGTAGAAATATCTTTTACATCTAGGGATCTCTACTGTGTGGGGGTGGGATTTAGCTGCCTGTCAGGTTTGTCGAGAGTGTTTACGTCGTGGGGGCACATGTGCTTGCAGTTCGTCAGAGCATTCTTCATTAAAATATTTGTAGAACAGGCAGAGGGATGCAACATTTCGTCAATGGGACAGAGGCTGAAGCTTAGATGCCAGTTCAGGGCCTATCAGATTGGCAACTCTCTTTTGAACCTTGTCTAGGAGCGAGAGACTAGCAGCAGATGCACCAGCCCAAATGTGACAACAATACTCCATACATGAGCGAATGGTGGCCTTATAGAGGTACAGGATACTTTCGGGTGTTAGTAATTTTCTAGCACGGTAGAGAGAGCCTACCTTCTTCGCAGTAGCCCTGGCAATGCTTTCAATGTAATTGTTCCAACTCATGTTTCCTGTGAACGTTAGGCCAAAGAGTTTGAAAGATGTACTCTCAGATAAAGAGTCTTTGGCCGTTACTATTGGTGGTAGAGAAGGTTTCTTGTAATTATTGAAGGAAACTAGTTTAGTCTTGGCGGCATTGAACGTGACCTTCCATTTTTGTCCCCATTCCACTACAGATTGGAGGTCTTCCTCTAGTGTTTCTGCCATTTCTTTAGATATGTGTTCATTTGTTTTCTTGTCGTATCTGTTATAGAGTGTGGTGTCATCAGCATATATAACCATCTCAGAGGCAATTTTGTAAAGGAGGTCATTTATGAATATTAGGAACAACAGAGGTCCAAGGATAGACCCTCATGCCATACCCTGTCAAAAGCCTTAGATATATCTAGAGCTACCCCTCTGCCCTACCCAGCTTTGTCCAGTGAGTGATATATACGTTCAGAGATTACAGTTAGGATGTCTGCTGTGGAACTAAATCCATATTGTTGGTCAATCAGAAGTTTAGCATCTGTAAGGTGATGGACTAGAGCATAGTTAATTAAGGTCTCAAATATTTTGGCAAAAAGTGGGAGGAGGCTAATGGGGTGATAATTTAATGAATGCGTTATTTCGTCAGAATTTTTGAATACTGGTACCACAGAAGCAGATTTCCAACAGCCCGGAAAGCAAGATTCATTAAGGCATTTGTTGTAGAGTTTGGAGAGAACTGGAGCTACTTCAGCTGAGCACTTTTTTAATAGCACAGCTGGGATGAGATCGGGTCCACATGCTTTTGAAGTGTCAAGGTTTTTTATGATAGCATGCACCTGAGCAGGGGTGATTTTCAGATCATCTGGCGTGGCGTCTGTCCGCATAGGAAAGTCAGGTAGGGGGTGGTTGAGAGGGTCCAGTGTGGAGTTTGAGGCAAACCGACTGGCAAGCATGTTAGCCTTCTCGGTTGCTGAGCAAGCAACCTCGTGATTGTTGGTTAGTGGGGGAATTGTTGATTGCCCATTATTTACTACACTGTTGTAGATTTTCCAGAAGTCACAAGTTCCTATAGTGGTTTCAGTAAATTCTCTCTTACCTGTCGCTATTTCTTTCTTAACGTTACTTCTAGCTTCTATATACTTCTGTCTTTTTGAACTGGACTTATGTCGGTTAAATCTGCAGTATGCATGCTGCTTTTGAGCAATGGCAGTTGCGCAAGTCAAAGTAAACAATTGGGGAGAGTGGGCTTGCTATAAAATTTCCACATGGGGACATGTGCTTCAATTGCCGTTTTGAACCATTCAGTGGTCTCATTTGCACACTGTTCAGCAGGAAGAAAAAAGTATTTTCCCATGGGGCATCTCTGATACGATCTCTGATGGCTTCCCAGTCAGCCTTTTTATATCTCGTTGTTTTGAGCACTGGCTCTTCAGTTTTGGGTCTAGAGTTTAGGGCGATTTCGACCATTATCGCTACATGATCAGCGTTCCCAAGTGGACTGTCAGCATTTGTTATACAATCATTGGGAACTGTGGTCAAAAACAGATCTAGAAGTGGTGCGTGTTGTTCTTGCTGGTCAGAGAAACGGGTTGGAAACGTAACCATTTGTGATAGGGAGTGAGATATAGAGAAGCTATGTGTTGTGTAAGTAGAGAATCCAAGCCAGTTTTGGTGGTGGACATTAAGGTCACCAAATATATGTACTTGTGCGCTAGTGTCGAGGGAGAGTGCTGTGTCTATGCGGTCAGAGACTTTGTTTATTATGGTGCAGTCCTGGGCCGAGGGAGAGCGGTAGAGAAAATAAAAGTAGCTAATGTTGTGTTGCATGTTAAGTCTAAAGCACATAAAGGCTTGATCGTCCGATTTTAGGTTTGTTCCTCTAGTCAAGGGAAGGGTATTACGAATGTAAACTCCAAGTCCATGCATATGTCTGTCAGAGTGGGAGATATCCAGGCATGTTAAAGTAGCTAGAGGGGATGGAGGAGTGTAGGTTAGTCTCACTTAGTGCTAAGATATCCGGGGTATTTGTTAGGAGAAATGCTTCAACATCAGCTAAATTAGTTCTAATCACACGGATGTTCATGAATGCAAGCCTCAAGGGAGGAGGCAAGTTGGATTTGTTTGACTCTAAGCCTGGTTTAAGCTTATTTTTAGATTGTACTGTCTTCATATTTTTAAAGAGTTTCAGTTTAGGTAAGGGGGAGCTGAACAGTAGGTTATGCAGAGTATCACACATGCAACACAAGTAGACTATCAGCTGACCTTTCTTCAACTAGGACTGTGGCCTCAGGAAAGCCCATCGGGGATGAGTGCAGGGTCCCTTTCCATGTGCGATATGGCACTACAAACATCCCAATATTATACAACTGTTGATGGAGCAGCCGCTCTAAGCACTACCAAAGAGTTAGGGGCCTGTACTACCAGTCGGGAACAGCAGCCAGGAAGTGTCAATCCGGTACCCTCAACCTATCAGAGGAAGGTCAACCCAATCTAATTGCACAGGCATATGTGGTACTCAAGCACTCCCAAGTGCCCAGTTTTGAGGAGTGGGATGTGTCGGGAGTGGGGAAACGGCGTTCATTGCCCTATACAAGAAATAAGATCTACCACTGAGTGTTTCTTCGAATCACTGTGATAGCGTCTCTGTGCCTGACTAATATGCAAAGAAGGAGTATGGAAGCTGGGCGATAGACAGAGCCTATCTACTCCTTAAGCAGTTTAGGTTTGCAAACCAGTAATTTGTTTGAGTCACCAGCTCTAGGAAAGTTGTCATCCAAGACTGAAGAGGCCTCCCTCCCCTTTGGTTTAGTTTCAGAGTTTTCCTTCTAGACAGATGATCTGGGAAGATCTACTGCGTCCGTCAGCACTGAGAGGGCTTTCTCCGCACCTGGGTCCTAATCCAGGTATTTCTGTGACCCCGCGTGGTTAGTTAATGTTACTGGGTTAGTTTGTAGAGGTTATATATCTGCTGAATAGTTACACTCCTCAAAGTGATTAAGGGACATTGCTATTTCATTGTTACTGGATAAAGGGGGTAAGTAAAGCTCATGCAGTGTAAGCAACTAAGTTTGTAAGCAACTAAGTTTGTAAGCAACTAAGTTTGTAAGCAATTAAGTTTGTAAGCAGGTTTGTTAGGAGTTAATGTGGTTTGAGGCTTTTCCTTTATTTTATTTTATTTTATTTTTTTATATGTTAGCTTAGGTATAGGATAACGTTACAGTATGCGTAGATATCAAAAATTGAACTAAGAGTTGTTCCCAATCTCTGTATATTTTAGATGACAGGAGGTTAAGATGTAAGTGCATTGGAGATGAAAGTAAGTAAAAAAAAAACAAGGTTTACTAACAGAGGATATTATTCCATTGTTAAGATCAGTACAAATAATACGAATTAAAATATTCAATTATATAAAAAAAATATGGCGTCCATTAATTGAATTGTATTAATATCTCAAAGTGTGATTGCTTGATTCGAGATTCTATGATGGCGATCTTGGTCATACATTAATATGGAAATTGAATTTCAAAGAAAATAGTAAATTATGGAAACATCCAAAAGAAAAGTGGGCCAAATTAATAGAAACGGGGCACAGTAGATAATACAATTAGAAAAAGTAAATAAACTAAAATGGACCTTTCATCCTCAGAAGGCTGAAATCTTAAGACATAAACATCGTAAATCTTAAGACATGTAAACATCATAAATCTGAAGGTATCTAGAGATCATAAATCTTAAGACATGTAGATATTATAAATCTTAAGACATATAGACATCATAAATCTTAAGACGGGTAGATATCATAAATAAATAAATAGACATAAATCTTAAGACTTGTAAACAGTATAAATCTCAAGACATGTAGACATCAAACATGTAGGTATCGTAAACCTTAAGACATGTAGACATCATAAATCTTGAGGCATGTAGACATCATGCATCTTAAGACATGTAGGCATAATAAACGTTAAGACATGTAGACATCATAAATCTTAACACCTGAAGATATAAATTTTAAGACATGTAGACATAAACTTTAAGCCATATAAACATAATAAATCTTAAGAAATGTAGATATTATAAATCTTAAGACGTGTAAACATAATTAATCTTAAGACATCTAAGCATCATAAATCTTAAGACATTGTAAACATCATAACTTTTAAGATATGTAAACATCATAAATCTTAAGACATGTACACATCATACGTCTTAAAACATGTAAACATTATAAATCTTAAGACATGTAAACATAAATTTTAAGACTTGTAGGCATCATAAACCTTACGAATACAAAACTTCTTGATCTTTTTTTTTTATTTCTTTCGGGTTTTCTAAATATTTGGCAAACTGGGGGGCAATCTTGGGACAACGAATTTCTAATAAATTAAATAAGCAACTTGACTTGCTTGTTCGTGCTAGATTCGGACGTGATTCTGGTACTGAAGGCAAGAATATTTTTAATTACTCCAATCCTTCTCTTTCAAAAGTCGAAACAACAGTATTGTCTAAGGGGTTGGATTTTTGTGTTCCCCCGATTTGTATTGATAAAGAAGAAACACTTGCAGCTGTTGAGGTTTTATTTCCCCAAACTTAAGCACCACAACCCTCTTTCACCTGAACATGTAACGACTGTAAAAGCCAGCCTGAAAATCTGGATTTTTGTTTCTCTAATTCAACTATTGATTCGGTGACTTTGTTTGGTCGAGCACACATTTTAAAACAATCAAGTTATTGAAATCCAATAAAGATATTTATATCTGCAAACCGGATAAGGGTTGAATCGTGCGGATTACGTCCAGAAAATGTTGATTATTTTCAATAATCCTGATAAGTTTAGTCGTATTGGTCCTGTCGAAATCTGCGATAATACTTATAAAATTGAAGTCAAGATCCAGAAGCGCCTTTTATATTTCTATAAGAAAGATTATTTTACTAAATAAATATACGACAAAATAAGGCCTTCTGGTTCGCTGAGACCTAGACTCTACGGCCTTCCTAAAACACATGAAGGTATCCCGCTTAGACCTATATTGTCTATGGCGAGGTCTGCCCAACTCTCTCTAGCCCAATGGCTATTAACAATTATAGAACCGGTCCAGGCTCTGTACACTAAAAATTGCATTCCTGACTCGTTTAGGTTTGTTGAACGTTTACATTTTTTTGTGAATTGTTGACACTCATAACATAAAATTGTGAATAAAATATACAAAACACTCCTAACATAAAATTGTGAATAAAATATACAAAACTCGTAATTTCCCTTTTTAAAGTGGGTTGTTTATTTTCTTTATAGAAAATACTTCAAAAATAAACTATTAAAGTTGTTTAAAAAATAATAGAAATATTATTTTTTATTTTTTAAAAAACAGTGTTTACAAAGTGACTGCGCGCGTTCATGCAGCCATTTTTTTACGTAATGAAATCAATTGAATTTTACGAGTTAAATTTTTTTCAATTTTTAAACTTTAAAAACCTATCAAAATTTTTCTGTTGGTTCAATTTTTAAGATATTTTCAGGTTCAATGTGAAATTTTATGCTCTTTCCAACAAACCGAAAATAATATTCTAGACAAGCGTATTTTTAAAATTCACCCCTCATTTTGAAATGTTTATTAAAATGAAAATAATTAATTTTCTCACCTCAAATTTATATATCACAAATTGAAGATAAAAGATCAATAAATATAATAAGCTAATTTAAAACAAAAAAAAGAACAGTCATTTGCAAATTTACCTGTAAAGTCCAAAGTTTAAAACCTTTTTTTTTTAAACCACATTGAATTTTTTTAAAAGTGAAACCTTATAATCTTGTTATATTGTCCAGAAAATTTCGTACAATTACGACAATTTTTTCTATTTTATTCAATGTTCTTTTTAGATATTTGAAAAAAAAAAACTCACTCCAAAAAGAAGAAATAAAATATATTAACTCAAAAACTCATGTATTTCTTTAAGAGAATAAAAAAAAAAAAAAAATCGGTAGAGTAGTTTTTTTTAACGGCAAAAACTGATAAGTGAAATGTGATAATTTTTCAGCTACGGTGGCCCATATGACTAACTTTTGTTTACAGCAAGCAATAGAAAGAGACATTAATTCTGGCGCTTAAAGCCACCGAAGATATCAACTCGAAGAAAAGCAGACATTTGTCTGATGTGTTTTGTTTTTTTGAATACTTGCTTAAAAAAGTATTTTATTTAAAAAGGACATGGAATATAAAATATAAATATGGATAAATTCTTAAAAATGAAGAATGGAAGTACTTATTGAATAGTATTTTTTATACGTAAGTGATTTTTTGAAATGCATATATATATATATATATATATATATATATATATTATCGAAGTAAGTTAAAATTCGTGAATTTTCTTTAAATCTTTTTTAAAGAAAACCGATTCAAAAAAAAACAAATATTGCATAATTTGCTATTAAACCTATTATTTCTTTTTAATTTGGTCTTTACTCCTTTAATCGAAAAAAAATTAAGGTTTGAATTACATTTTTCAAGTAGTTATAAGCCTCGAAAGATAGTAAGTCGAATTATTCAAGTTGTTATCACGCATTTTTAATGGCGATTTCTGACACTGCTAGTCCTGCACCAGCTGACATTTTTGTGGAATTTTACGAGTCGGCATTATTTAATGATGTATCGAAGCCATCAATATATTTCAGATACGTCGACGACATCTTCACAGTTTTTGCCTCTGGAAATGAGGCGAAAACATTTTTCAGCAAACTCAATTCTCTCCATACAACGTTATTATTTACGAGAACGAGAATGATGGTTGCTTGCCTTTCTTGAGCGTTTTAGTTTAGAATTCTTTCCTTACTACAGTTTCTTCTGGTAAATTGGAACGTGAATTGAAGACCGTCAAAGATATTTTCGTTCAAAACGGTTATCCGGATAATTTAATTGATTATATTATTAAAAATAAAGTTAAAAAATATAATTCTCCTGCGTTCTTTGGTCCCTCCAGGTGTCCCGTCTACTTAAAGGTCCCTTGGATTGGGGGACCGGTCAGTGTTTGAGTAGAATCATTAAATCTGTTTCAAATTGCTTCCCGTCCGTTGCTCTACGTTTGATTTTTGGTGTAAATTCTGCATTTCCCCTAGTTGTTAAGGATGGTTTACCTTACATCATAAAAAGTAATGTAGTGTATGAATTGAATTGTCAGTGTGCTGCTGACTATGTGGGTCGAACCTCCTTAAATTTGCAGACTCGAATCAACCAGCATGTTCCAGTAAAAATAAGATTGGGCAAGCCTTGTCGCCCTTTCTTTCACCTTGGAATCTGCCATTGGCCAAAACCTCCATGAAAATCCAGCGTGTGCCAATGCGTATAAAATGGAGTGTTTTAGTATTTTGCATCGGGCTGACTCTCAAAATTACTTACGGATTTTGGAGTCGGTCTCTATTCTCTTATGCAGATCTACTCTCTGTCGACAGAAGGAGTTCGTCCGATCATTAGACTTATTGGGGATATATTTTAACTCTCCCCTTTCTCCACTTATACATATATTTTATATTATTGCATATATTTTATATTATTGCATATATTTTATATTATTGCATATATTTTATATTATTGTATATATTTTATATTATTGCATATATTTTATATTATTGTATATATTTTATATTATTGTATATATTTTATATTATTGCATATATTTTATATTATTGTATATATTTTATATTATTGCATATATTTTATATTATTGTATATATTTTATATTATTGTATATATTTTATATTATTGCATATATTTTATATTATTGTATATATTTTATATTATTGCATATATTTTATATTATTGCATATATTTTATATTATTGCATATATTTTATATTATTGCATATATTTTATATTATTGCATATATTTTATATTATTGTATATATTTTATATTATTGCATATATTTTATATTATTGTATATATTTTATATTATTGTATATATTTTATATTATTGCATATATTTTATATTATTGCATATATTTTATATTATTGCATATATTTTATATTATTGCATATATTTTATATTATTGTATATATTTTATATTATTGCATATATTTTATATTATTGTATATATTTTATATTATTGTATATATTTTATTCGTATTCCCACCCGTTTTCCCCCCTCGGTAAAATTTACACGTATACCCCATAAGTCTGTTCTTGCAAGTTATTTTATTTATTTATTTATTTTATGATCAACGATTAACTCCTGATGAGTCTTTTATGATCAACGATTAACTCCTGATGAGTCTGTTGATGAAAGGGGCCCCTCGGGTTTTGCCGGCCATTTTGTTTAAAGCAATGTATCAGTTCTGTACCGTTAAGCAGCTATTTAAATCTTAAGACATGTAAACATCATAAATTTTAAAAGATGTAGGCATCATAAATCTAAAAAATATATAGACATCATAAATGACAGCTTTTATTAGTTACATCGTAAAATTAAGCTCTGCTTGTTTACCGTTTATAATTTCTAACTTTTATATTCAGATGTGTTATTAAACCTTGACTTTCATTTTTTTCCATTTTTGTGCAAAATGCGGTGTTTTTTTTTTTTTTACTATTATTACATCAAGATCAAAAGCCTTTCGAGGATAATGCTTAATGGGATTAAAAGATTGTCGACTGAGAGATTAGGAACGTTATGGGAGTGCAGGTAGACATTTTATGTTTTCAACCTGTGTCCCAATTATTAGGGTTGTTCCAATTAAAACCATGAAGTTTGCTATCAAAAAATGTGTCTTAATTGTAAATTATTCTCGATTAGGATTATACTAATTAAGAGTTTTACTTGTATAAATTGCGAACCAGAGGTAAGAACTACGTTTGATTACTTATAATACCGTGTTGAGCTTTTTATCTTTATAGGCTTGCTTTCTTAAAGATATATTCTTTATTAGCTTCATTTAATATATATACGAGAATCAGTTGATATTAGACTTGAAGACAACTAGGTTGTAATTAACAGGAAAGCAGTTCCGTGATAATGTGGTCAATAGGTAGAAAGCCTTCGCAAAGGATTTTTATTCATGGGAATTCCGCCTGACATCCGACACATGGAAGGAGAAAAGAAAGTCACTTTTTTATAGTGGGAGAAAAATGAGTTCTTGCAGTGAATGTCTTACAAGAAGGAATCATAGACTGGAGCTCGGTCAAGCACCTTTTTGGAAATAACGATAAAGTAAAGCTACTAGCAACGTCTCTCTTTTGTAAGGAAGTGGGAAGAAAAGTTGTCAACTCGACCCAACTAGATTTCAGAGTTAATTGTGTACACTGTCAACGCAGGAAAATATGCTATGTGCAGCATTCCTTCAGATGTGACAGCAGTATGTATTTATTTGCTTCCCCACTGAGCAAATTAGGCACAAGGCCGTTTTTTAATGTGGAGAGAGAGGGAGGGGGAGGGAAAAGGGGGACCACCTCCCGAGAGGTGGGAAATGGGAGCTGGATAGTGACAATTGGTATGAAGGGTCGCCCCTACATTGACCAAGGTCTGATATGTGGAGTTACCCCCCCACATATGGTCTTTACAGTATTTATTTGCTCCCCCACTGAGCAAATTAGGCACAAGGCCGATTTTTAAAGTGAGGAGTGAAGGGGAAATGGGGACCAACTCCCCGGGGAGTAGGGGAGCTGGATAGTGACAATTGGTATGAAGGGTTGTCCCTACATTGACCAAGGTCTTATATGTGGGATTTTTCCCATATATGGTCTTTGCTTGCAGTATCTGCCGGAACAGATACTACACTTTGATCTTGCCGCCAGGGTCACTGAGGTCGGGGGGCAGTATCAGATGTAACAGCAGTATTTAAGCTTGGGACGTATTTGACTTCTATATTAGTAAAGGATTGCATCTGGAGTTGGTCAGGTACATTCTAGTAGAAGGGTCTGGCTATTTTTGTAGCAAGTTTGGTAGCAGACAAGATATACGTCTTCCATTTAAGATCTGGAGTTTTATGGAAAAAATGCTTAATAGTTAATTGCCATAGTGGCAAGCGTGAAAGTGGGAAGTGCCTACACCACCACCAACAACAACTTCGCTCACTGACTTCGTCCCCATAAAGAAAACAATTGATCTAAGAGCAAACCAAACAAATGTCTGCCAAACTATTATATGCAGCGAATGCTGTCTAGAAAACACAATGCTTGCATGAATATTTATGCATGGGTCCAAATGCAAATGTTCTCTTAGATTCTAGAATGAGTCAAAGACGGAATTATTTTCAATGAATTATTAGAACAACGTGCTCGTTTGTATCATACTGTTTCTGGTCAAAGTTTTCCATGCGTTCATACCTAAACTAATGAGTCAGTCGAGTGCCAGCACCAAGAGCTCAGCAGCACACCACCATCACCACCACCTTCCCAATTTATTTACCTTCTTTCCAGGAGTCTAGTTAGGTTTTTGAAAAGCCAGCACATTAAGAGAAGTGCACTCGCCTATAAAAAATGCATTTCTTTGTCCCTTGTTGATCTGATGATATATTAAAGTTATATGTAACTTCAATTTCTCATCTTTTATTTATTTAATTGCTCTTCTCTACTGTGTTGAGCTTTTTATCTTTATAGGCTTTCTTAAAGATATATTCTTTATTAGCTTTATCTATAATATAAATCTTACCTATCTATTTAGATGTATGTATGTATGTATGTCTACCTAAAACTTTCGACAGAGGCAACAGATTTTCACGAGATCTATGTCATTATGAAGCTCGACGTCTCGGACGACAAATATCCAAAAATTGGCCAAAAACATTAATTCCTTCACTTTCAACTGGGTAGTTTTCTACAAGGAGGAGTCGATTTTTTGCGAACCATTTTTGCAAATGTTAAGGAATAGAGAGAGGGAGAGAGAGAGAGGGGGGAAGAGGTGGGTTATAGTGTAGACACGTTGACCGGAAGTTAAGATCAGCTGATTGGATTGCGTGCGAGTCATGTGATCAGGTTAGCTGAATCGTTGAGATTTGATTTGGACTCAGAAGACCACGGACGGCTTCCCGTTGTCTCCTCCTCTTCACTGGAGGGGGGGGGCGAACGCTGACGTGTGTAGAAGAAGAACCCACACAGGCCGATTTCACTTTCCACCTTCTGCAGGACATCTGGGAAAAGTGAAATAAACTATAGAACTAATTCCTTGTCTTGGAGTGATTGAATCTTCATCCAAAAACAGGTATCAAGTCTCCCTCCAGGACAAGAAATTCCAGATGGTCCAACATCGAAGAAGCAGAGGTAGGTTCTGAAAATACATGTCCCTCACACACGATTCCCTTTATGATACAACATAAATATATAATATAACACCTCATCTCTTCTAATCCATTATTAGAGATGACGCAACAAACACTCAACCCTTTATTATAGAGCAACAACTTAACACAAATCATCATATCGGTTGGATTGACTTTGCCTAATTTTAACATTCCAAACTTCCGGTCACGTTATGGAGTAGCGGTAAGACGTCAGATTTTCTTTCACTTTCTTTTCTGCCTTCGCGTCATGGGTTCGAGCCTGCCTGCTTACCACCACATTTTTTTTTTTACTCAATGCACACCTCCAAATACCCAGGCAATGCTGGGCACCCAGGCTAGTTTACTATGCATACAAGGTGCCTTCAATAAGTTTCCAGACGTTTTTGTACAGGCATTTAAAATTGTCATAGAGTCTTGAAAATTCAGTAAGTTATTGTTGTACATTTTATGAGATGACTGACAAACTTGTATGATTTCAGGTTCGATTAAACAGTAGGGAATGGAATACACCCTACTAAAGCCTGATTGTCACACCTGGTGAATTTTAAAAATGCGGTTTGGATGTGATGACACTTTAGAAGAACTTGTTTTAAACTTGGAAAAAATACCACATAAGCGTATAGAATGCTTCAGACTGCTTTTGGGCCATCTTGCATGGATCTAGCATCAGTTTTTGAGTGGCATAAGAGATTCAATGAAGTCAGGGTGTTTGTTAGAAGTGATGAGAGATGTAGGAGAATTAAGGAAGTCGGAACACCGGAGTTTATTGGCCAAATAAAGAATTTCATGGATAAAAACCGTCGTGTGTCTATAAAGACAATAAGTGCACAGTTTGACGTCAGTGTGGGAACTGTACACACAATTATTTGCGAGGAACTGAAGACGCGGAAGATTTGCACAAAGTTTGTCCCAAGGGTGCTTAGGAAAGATCAGAAAGAAAGATGTTGTCATTACCAAAACAGTTCTTCACCCTCCCTATAGTCCAAACCTCGTTTCCTGTGACTTTTGGTTGTTCCCTAAGCTCAAGGAAAACCTTAGAGGCTGACAATTAAGAAGATGAAAGAGGCTGTGATGAGGGTCATTGACACGCTCACACAAGATGACTTCCATGGGACCTTTGAGAAGTTGTTAAAACTGTACAATTGCATTGCAACCGGGGGGGGGGGGAGATTATTTCGAAGGGGACTAGAGTTTCATTTGTGTACTATAAATAAAAGTGTCATACGAAAATACGAAAAAAGTCTGGAAACTTATTTAAGGCACTTTATGTGTGTGTGTGTGTGTGTGTGTGTGTGTGTGTGTGTGTGTGTGTGTGTGTGTGTGTTTGAGTGCGTGTGTGTGTGTATTTGTGTGTGTGTGCGTGTGTGCGTGTGTGTGGTACTGCCGGTGTGCACATGCGTGCATGTGTCCTTTGAAGCACCTTGAGTCATCTGGGACGTCTGACAGAATTCAATAATCATGCTACATAATAGCACAAAGAGAATCAACTGATAAACGCGAATGTATTCTTATTCCCTCCGACCTTCTTTCCGTTTCTGCTTTACTCTTTTCACAAAAAAAAAAATTTATGTAAATCAGGGAATGAAACGAGACAAAAAGGGAAAGGAAGAGAAAAACTTCAGAAATTATCAATTGAAATCAATTAACTTCAATCAAAAACTCATCTACTTTTTTATTTATTTTTAGATTTGTTTCATTTCAAAAGAAATCTTTAAATTTATTTTATTTTCTTATTTTTAGATGCGTCTAGGCATTTCTGTGAGATCCTCTGTCCGTCACACTTCAGATTGAAAATGGCATTTTCATCGATAAAGCTCCAATCTCTTGTTCCTCCTTTTTAAGACATTCACAAAAAGAACTCGTCTTAATATCACAACTGAAATGAACTTTCCACTCTTCCCCAATGTGCCTAGGATACGTCCGACAGAACTTTCACGAACGGAGTTTCTTTTCAAGAATTTCTCGTCCATGGAACACGTAACCACTGCACTGCTTCCTGCAAACTGTAAAAAGTAGAGGTTTTTTTTTTACAGCAGATAAACGCGTTTTTATGATAGCACGTTGAATGTAGCCATCTTTGAATTTTTTGAACACGCCACGGGGAGGTTACTCAGTTTAAAACACCGACACTCCCTTCCCATTTTTAATACTACTTTTTTCCCCTAAAAATCGAACCTTTTGCTCGGTATCATAAATTGTTTTTTCGCTGTAAAAAATAACTACTTGATGAAATTAAGTGAAATTTTTTTTTTCAGAGAACTTCATTCTATGACGAATACGAACAATATAACCTTTTTTTCGATATTTTCATTTTTTTAATGTCTTGATTAAACTGTACAAGTGACAAATATTTTATTAACCCTGACGACCTTAAATTAAAAAAATAAGGTAGCCGGACGATGTTTAGTCACTTTAATGAATGAAATTAGTTTTTCTCAATGAAAATGTATACTACTATTACTATTCTTTTTTTTTTAATATTTAATCAGGTTTTTCATTTCATTTTCCAACCGGATGTATATTAATATCATGACATTGTTTGAATTGTGTCGGGTATTATTAGCACCTGTCGAGCACATTTTTGAAAAACATTTTGTAATATCAGTTGAGCCTTTCGCATCAAAATCAATTTCTTCAAGGTTGATGTGAAATAATGAATAGAACATGTATCGAATATAATCGATCTTGGTATCGTTTACACAAGTATATACAAAGGCAAGCAGAGTTATCGATGGGGGGGGTCGGGGTCAACTATAAAATAGTTTGGAACGGGTTGCTTTCGAACAATCGCAGAATAAACCAACCGAAATTTCCTTGTAAAAGAATAACGAACTATAGACAACATGGCCATCACACATATTAATCTACTTGAGCGTAGCCTACATAAATAGAAGGCCGTTCCACTAAAGTCACGCACTCTGCTAACAGTGCTACTCAGATCTATTTTTGCAGGGCCAGAGTGCGCCTCTTTTAGGGGCGCTGGCTCATTCATCACACCTTCTAACGTTGTGTCACGTCCCCTCATAATGGGAGAGCGGTAAATATTGTCCTGACTAAGGAAAGAGGAAGTCGCCGTGTGTTAACCCCTTTTATAAACTGTTACATGCTCAGCTGTCCTTAGAGATGGACACAACAGGAGAGAAGTTGAATGCTTGCACCAATCAGCACTGAGCTTATAAACCAGAGATTTAAACTCATAAACTGGAAAGTGCTGCTGCTTGTTGTGAATGTAATTGTGGCTGCTACAGCTTTTTTATTGGAAAGACAGACAGTTACTGGAATTGTTCAAAGTCAGAGAGAAAAAAATGCTTTTTTTTCTTGCATTTTTTTCTTGCATATATCAAATAGATAAAAAAAAAAAACAACAATATATTTGCGATGAAAGATTAAATGAATAATCAAACAAAATTCGTTTTTTTGTTGTTGTTTTTTCTTATTTCTAAGATTTCCATTTATTTTACGGTTTCTTTTTTCTTGTTTCATAAAGTTGTTAAGAGTTGATCATCGGCGATGCTCGGCATAATCCAGCAGTTGATGTCATATGCCGGACAAAGCCGAGCGGATTCTTAGATACGTTTGTTTCAAAATCTGCACAAGTACTGATCTTACAGTCAGCACATAAACTGTTGAACTTACAAGACGTAATCCATATTGCTTGTCACCAAGTAGGTTGTTTTTGTTAAGCTGTCTGAAACTTCTTGATTCACAGATTCAAACAACATGGGCGACTGATTTGGTCTGTACTAAGATGCAGAAAACCAATCTTCAGTATTTATACTGAGCAGACTGAAGATAATAGGAGATTACAGATTTGAACAGATTTGTGAAAATGTGGCAGCAACACATTCAGGGGATGTGCAACAGCTGGCTTTTTGGATTCTGTTGGAATTTCTTGGAGATATGTAGCTTTCAATACCAACGATTACGCAATGAGTTACATCGGGTGTGAAACAGGACACATTCTTTTCAAACGATGCAATGCAAAGACATTTTTGATATGAAAGTTCCAAGGCGAACCGAGTCAGCCATCGAATATTGATTAACTCTGCAATGGAAAAGGAGATCAAAAGTTTTGATCTTATTTTGAGACAACTTTTAATATTATCGGCTTCTCTATGACATGGAGAAGTGTATACTATGTACTGGTATTGTCTAGTGATGTAAAGCTTACGACAACCGATACATTTTAACAACGGACTTGTAACGAAAATGGACAAATAAAAGTTCTCTGAGATTGTAACATTTGGCGAATCAGAATAACATACCTGGCCCGTCCCTGATCTTTTTTGACAGATCTTTGGGAAAAGTTGCAAAGAAGATTCATCTTACTGAATCAACAAATCTTAGGTTATCTTTCCAGCCACTTTTATTACCGATGTTTCCTTATTGGGAAGCTGACGCTGGTCCTAGCCTAACGCATTCTGATCTTCTCTACTGGAAGCCATCACCGTCTGACTCGATCCGCTCTCTCTCACTCCCGATTCTAGACTCATCAACTCATTGTATCTTTTCCCAAAACCCTACCTAAAGTCCACTTTACTTTAAGTGACCACTACATAAGACTACGTCAGACTCCAGAGATCAACCTATTTTAAATTATTGTTTATGTTCTAACATTATTGTCTATTAAAACATCTTAACATAAATAATTTTATCTGTGAATATTTATTTTGCCATGATAACATTCTATTTTTATAAATATTACGATGATAACAATCGTCGACTAGCAATCCCTTTGGCATTGCCCTGGTAATATCTAACAAACTGAGTGATCTGAGATTCCAGCAAAGACAGAACAGTGGATGAACATTTTGTAGGACAAATTGTCAAGGAAAAAAAATCAAGATCTTGCCAAGATGTATGTTAACGAAACCTCCCTTTATTATCAGTCTTGTTTGTTGTGATGAGACCATCCTCCCAGGCATTATCTCTTTTTTTTTCGACAACATTGATTATGTGTTCAATCCATTTTAAGTATTATCAGACAGTTGATAGGTTTTTGTTGTTGAACAAGTTTTACCATTTTTTTTTTTTAAATAATTTTTTTAAAAGATATTTTTTTACTCTTCTTTTTACCCCAAATAAGGCCTCTTACCAATTGGAACGTAAGGAACTACTATTTAGGATCGTGTGGGGAGTTGAGCAGCGAGATATTTGTTTACATTGCATTTAAACTTCAGCAAAGTAGTACAATCAGGGAAGCAGGAAACAGGGAGGGAATTCCAGAGTCTAACAATTCGAGGGAAGAAACTATCAGAGTAGAAGGCTATTCGACGATATATTCGGCATCTAGGGATCTCAACAGTGAAGAGGTGGGATTTTGCTGCCTGTCGGATTAGACAGTGATATGTAGGTCAAAGAAGCGCAAGTGCTATGAGTTCATCAGATCAGATTCTATTAAAGTATTTGCAAAACAGGCACAGGGATGCGACGTTGGGATAATAGAACAGAGGTTATAGTTTGACTGACAGTGTAGGACCTATTAGATTTGTCTAAGAGTGAAAGTCTAGCGGTAGATATGGCGACAATATTCCATGCATTGTGGCTTTGTTATCGGATATGCTCTGGTTTGTGTAATTTTCTAGCATGGTAGAGGGAGTCCACTTACTTTGCAGCAGCTTTGGCAATGTCCTCAATGCATTTGTTGTATTTTGGGGTTTATATAACTGTGCCTCTGTATGTTTAGTATATATGAAGCATACGTATTGCTGTAACAAATGTTCGTGTATGATCTAATGGTTAGAATTATACAGACAGTTACTTTTCTTGGTATATGGAGAGTGTCTGTACGTGTTGATCTGTTACGTGTATATTTAATAGTCTTTCTATGTGTACGTGGGTGTTTTTACATATTCATGACAATAACAAATGCGACAATAAACGAACAGTCTTTAACAATGACAAATAACACCCTTGTGTTCTTGACGCTCGACAGGTCACCTAGCTTATTCATTATCTCCCTACCCTCTGGCGGCAAGCACCTGAAATGAAGGCATCTTCTTTCGAATGGAACAACCAAAACGCCGAGTTATCATTTCCAGATCTTTATTTTCCAAATGTTCCACATCTCAG